>NW_024464659.1:27093-52902 GCF_000004515.6 Glycine max | reverse complement strand
TAAGAGAATAAAAAATGGAATCAAATGTGTTTTGATTGAATGAAGAAAAGCAAAAAGTAGAGAAAAGTTTCTTTTCTTGTTCCAATTTGTAGAAGACAAATTAAAAAATATATATCATACTATTTTCTTATAAACAATTAATTTAGTTTATTGTGAATTTAAATTTTTAATTTTTAAAATCTCTATAATTTATAATAAATAAGAAATTATTAAAAAATAGTTTATATAAATCAAGCAATTCTCTCCCCTACCTACTTTGATAGAGTTTTCTTTAAAAAAAAATTGTGATACTTTAACTCTATTTAACATTGAATAAAAACAGAAAATAAAAATATAGTAATAGATAATACGATATATAATAAAAAAAAAATAACTATAGATATTAATAAAGCATATAAAAGATAGAGTTTCTTTTTAGAGGATATATAAAAGGTAGAGTTATTCGCATATTATTTCCACTTCTTTTTTTTTAAATTTAATTAGGCGAACCTTATCCAGTCTTCTTTTTCCTTTGCAGCATAAACCTATTTCTGTCATTTCTCATTTGCCTCCCTCTTTTTCCTCTCCCCAACCATAAAATACCATAAAAGGAAAGTGTCCACACGCATACTCTCAAATCCATCTTATGTCAAAGCTTGGCCTAAATCGTTTTTTTTTCTTCTATTGAGAGTTAGCAATATTTAACCTCTTCTTAAGCTACATTAGTATTATTTAAGGTAATAGAAATTAATAATTATGATAGAATAATAATTAGATATACTTGATAGTACAATTAGGATTTCAAACAATTTAAAAGATTTTTTTTAAGTTTTGAAGTATTTAATCAAAATTTTTAAATAATAAATAAGTTTTGTTGTATTCAATTAAGACTAAAGAATTTAATAAAATTTGTTTGTATTTAATTATGATTTTTTACAATTTAAAAAAAATTGGTATTCAAAAGTCACAAATTTGATGAAATCTTTTTTAAGATAAATTTTATGAGATTATTTTAATAAAAAATACACATCAAACAATCTTATCCAAACTTTTGAGATTTCATGAGATTTTTTCTTTCTTTATTTTTCTACCAATTGACATATTTTTCTTTTCTCATTGTATATAATTCATTGATTCTTTGTTGGAAGAAGTCGAAATTCATAATTTTTTCTACTCTTTCGACCCATGAACCACATGTCCAAGAACGAATGATATGAGATATTTTTACAATTTTTTGAATTTGAGATATCTTAATTACATGTTTATTTTTAATGAACGTGAGAATTTTACTCATGCAAAAATGGATAAATATATAAATAATTTTTTTGTACATGAGTTTTTTTGGTACATCTATAAATGGGGTTTGAAACAATTGTTTGACATGTTTTTTGTTTGATGGAATTGTTATTGTGGGAATGACTATAAGTATTCATGCTATTGACAGACATTGAGGTATATAATTTTTATACAATTAACATGATTGATGATTGAATAAAAATGAGCTTATTGTGTTAGTAAATATACTAGAAAAATTTGATTTGTTATGTAACACGTATAAGGTTATTTAAAGTGTTAGGAGAAAAAAAATTCATGGATCTTTATCAATAATTTTAAATGTTTTTTAAAAATTCACAAATTCTTTTAAAATCTTAAAAATTCACAATGTCCTTTCAAATTTTATGAATTCATATTTTATAAATCTATTAAAATTAAAATTAAAAAATTCTAATAAAAAAGTTTTTTTAAAAATCTTAAAAGTCATTACATTCTTTTTATAAAATCTTTTAAATTTACAAAAAAAAAAATTATATCAAGTCTTTTAAAATTCTAATCCAATACAAATCTTTTTAAGCTCTTTTTAAGCTACTAGGAGTCTAGGAATATTATTTAAGGGAATAGAAATTAATAATTATGATAGAATAATAATTAGATATACTTGATAGTACATGACAAAGTTTTTTTCTTACTGGAGTAGTGGTGTACATGTCATATTTTTTAAGTTTCTTAGGTTGAAATTTTTTTTTCTTGTAATTTAATATTTTTTACTTTTTGTAAAAATATTTTTTATTTTTAGTCTTTGTAAATCATGCTTGTTTTATTTTTATCCTTATTGATGTTTTCTATAACATTTTTTTTATTGTTTAAAATATTATCTAAAGTGTTTTGATGATTAAAATAAAATAAAAATAATTTGTAAGGACTAAAAAAAACAATTTTATAAAAAAATATTAAATTACAAGAACTAAAAAAAATATATAGGGCAATCTTTTTTTTTTATGTAATTCACCGTATGAGACAACCTAAATTTTATCCATAACTATTAATAAAAATAATGAGTACTACATTTCAAATTCCTAAATTATCCTTTAATATATAATTATTTATATTTCTTTCATAAACCTTCAAAATGTAACTTTTGTTATTACTTCCTTAGATTGCTTTTTCTTTTTTTATTTTTTATTTTTAAAATACAAATAGATACACAAGGTGATGTTCTTTCAACTAGTTAAAATAAAGAACGTATAAAACATAAAAAATTTGCTTATTTGTTCAGTATTTCAGTTACTAATTCCTATATTATAAGATAAAAAAACAATTCATATAATGGTTTTCATTTTTTAGTTAAGAAAATAATTAAATTTACATCAAAAAGATAATTATTTTTTCTTTATCTAAATAATATTTATTTTCTTTAACTTTTACTTCTTTATTTTCTTTGGGAGTTATCTCACGTGAGTTTCTCACGTGTGCATGTGCGAACTGGCTGCTACTTTGCTACTCTCAACTATTTGACTTTGCATATTGTCTGATAATTAGTTATTATTCTGAAGTCTTCTGTCAGATCTTCTGATTTCAGAATCATATAAAAATTTCTAAAATCGTCTCAATAATATTCTTTCCAGAAAACTATGGTATATATTTAATAATTACTCTACTCAGTACTCATCATTCTCAACGATTTGACTTGCGTATTTGCTGATAAACAATCAATACTCTTGTGCCAGATCTTCAGATAATCATGTGAATATAATTATTCTTTCCAGAAAAAAACTACAATATGTTTTTTTAACTTATAAGGTATTTTATCAATACGTATTTTAGAAATGTTGATTAAGAAATTAAGACATAAATATTTAATTAAAATTATGACTTTAATCATATTAGCTTTAATAATTATATTTTAAAATTTTTAAATGTGTTACTATAATTATATATTTATCTTTATCTTGTTTATTATATAATAAAGTAGTATATAACAAGCCAAAATTTTTCTCTCAAAAAGATGAGATATTTTAGTAATTCTAGGTGTAATAAAAATTCACAACAATTTAAAATAAAATTTTAAAAAATAATAAATGTATTTTTAATTGTCATTTATTAATTTATCCCAAATTGGTGTAACAAGATTATTTTGGATTAGGGTTACCACAACTCATATCCTTTGATCAACAATTGAGCCAGATCCTTTGGTTTATCCTTTGGTTTATGAATAAGTTTAAAAATTCAAATCTTATTTTTAGGTATCGAGAGAAGAATAATGAATTTTAATGATTTTAATATTGGCTACCTGAATTTTTGAATTTGTTTATTATATTTATGAATTTCATTTTTCAATAAAAATATCAAATATATAAAATAAAAAATATTTTATTTTCACTATTTTGATTCTTAATTTAAAATAATTTTATATTAAATCACACATGTCCTTATTATTTACATGATTCTGAAAAGAAATTAAAAGAAAGAAAATACAAAATTATGCTCACAATATAAAGTTTTTTCCTGTTATAAAAAAATAAAAATGAGACTATTAAAATTTTGTATGATAAAATAATTAATATTAAAATTATTTACTCATTCTTTTATTTATCATTATTTTAAAAATATATAAAAGTCATCAAACATAAATATATTATATGCTCTTAATTCTAATTTTCTTTTTTAATATCTATTTTGTTAAATTTCTCTTTACTTCCAAATAAATAGTAATTGTCATTGTCAAAAAAACAAAATGAGGTGAAGAGATGATTTTGGAAAAATTAGTAAAATTTGAGATAATTTTTTTAATTATATAAAATTTCTAAAACAAAATTGTAAATGTTTATCTATTATTAATTTTCTGAAATTTTAAATTTATTTTTTTAAAATAGAAAAAAAAATAGTACTTCCCAATCCCCATATATAATTTGTCCCGTTCATCATGCCGAAACCTGCACTAGTACTGCTAAGATAGTACGAAGTTTTGACTTTATCTTTAATTAATGAATGAATTTAGATTCTCTGGCAGGAGAGAAAAAAATGAAATTAATTGAAGTCAGATCCGAGATTTAAGTTTTACTTATGATCAAAGTTTGTTTAATTAAATTGTTTCGGTAAAATTTGCATGTGCTGAATGCTTTAACATCACCGTCACAGAAGATGAAAATCCAAACACGGCCTCGACAGTTAATGGATCTACAATTAAAGCTTTTACTGTGTCTGTGATTGAGTTTCCCAATAACCCATCGCGGTAGTTTTTTTTTTTTTTGGGTATAAAAAGTGATATAAATGATAAACTGAAACTGTTAGTAGAGACTCAATTAATTCTTAGGCCACAGGTGATTTCCCTATGACAGACTTAATGATTTAAACAACATCAGTATTAATTTAAAAAGACTTGTATAAATACAGACAAAAATAAATGTTATCTACAATGCTTGAAAGAAAATATGTTCGTGGTTGAAAAAAGGTCTTTGAAGATTTTATTTGATGAATCATAACAAAATTTATAGCAAATTGCTTAATCACTACCATTTAATTAGTGATTTCTGATTTTGTAATAATTTTTTATCTTATATATTCAAGAAAAAAAAATGATTTGACTAATTTGGTATTTGACGTGAAAGGTAAGTAAAATTGAATTAAAAATTGTTTTAACTATAGATCTCGGATAATATTTAAATGATTTAACGTTAATTTTAATCATTAATTATTTATGTTTAATCACTTGTTATATAATAAATTTATCAAATTTCATAAAAAATAAATAATAAAACAATGAAATACTTATGAATATTGATTATGTTAAGCAAAACTAGTTAAAAGTTGAAAGGAATTAAAAAATTACTTTATTAAATTATAAGTATTTCATAAAATTAATATTGAAATAACAATAAAATTATGATTTATTTAAAAGATGTAATCAATAAATTTGATAAATATATTAAAAATAAAAATAAAAAAAAACATAAAAAACTAGTGTTACGTTACTTAAGTAACATTTTTAAAAATACTAGAAAATATTAAAAAATTTATTTATTGAACAATCAAATAGATTTTTCAACTAATAATAAAAATTTAAAACTAAATAAAATATTTTACCGACCATATTCAATATAAATAAAAAATGCACTTAATCAGTACCAAGGGTGATAAAATGGATTGGTAGATTGGTCCATCAAAGCTAAAATATTTAAAATAATTATAATAAAATATATTTTAACTAATTTTATCATTTATAAATATTAAATAATAAATATTTACTAAAAAATTGAACATGTTACCTTAAGTTTTGAATAATAATTTATTTAGATAAAAAGTAAACTAATTAATTAGTATATATATAATATAAAAATAAATATTAAATTATTTTTTTAATAAAAAATGGGTTTGGTATGTGGTGTTCTTTTCTCCATCTTTTTTAATGGACAAAGTTGAAACTCCCTGGAGCAAATTGATGGATTAAAAGGTGCAAAACAGATTGGACCCAGACCAATGAACTAATCCAATCCGTTTTGTAACTCCTAATTAATACCCTAAATTGTAATAAGAGAAAGTAGATTTTAAGAACAAGGTTCCTTTCAGCTTAAAAAATAAAATAAAGAGAAGTGTTGCACTTTGACTTAACAACAATAAATATACTAACTTATGGGATAAGATGGGCCTTTGTAATAGTGACGTGAAAATAACACAACACTTGCCATGCTTCTCTACAATGCAAAATGCTTACTTGCCGCTACAAACGGACAATTTAGGGTTTCTGGATTTTACATACATCACACAAACTTGTCATCATATCATTTCAGGAATAAAACCCACATATGCCTCAACTCAATAATTTTCCATTATTAATTATTAAATAAATAAAAAACTAAAATGGCCTTCTAGTAATTCTCGTCAACCGTGGACCCCACGGCATCGTTCCTTCTCCCTTCCTCTACGCAGTTCCTTCCGCGTATAATCAACCGGCTATTCCGGTCACCACTTTCCTCCACGCCGCGTTCTTCTTATTTTTATCATCTTTTTCTCCTTCTTCTTCTTCATCATACGCGCACACTGAGTCATAACGCTAATGGACTCGTTCTCTTTCACCACTGTTCCATAGAGCAACTCAAAACCACACACACAAAAAAACATGAATCCCCGTTTTGCCCCTCTCTCTTTCTCAATCCCTTCTCTTCGAAAAACACCTTCTCTCATTGGTGCTAACCACACCTCCGCTCGCTTCTGCTCCCGATAAATAATACCACACAAAAAAAATCCCAACTTTTTTTTTTCTTCTTCTTCTTTTATTTCAATTCAATTCATTTTTTTTTGTGATTTTTTCTGGTTATTGTTATTAATTTCTGTGAGAAGTGCACAATTTGTTTCCATGGATCCAACCGTAGCGAAGCCTGGCTTTCTCAGAAACGTTCTGGTTCGGTTACTCCTCTTCGGCGTTTTCATCGTCGTCGTACGGTTCGCTTACGTCATCACCCTCGCCGGTGAGTCCTGCACCGTCGGCGACTTCTGCTTCTTCTCTCCGTCGATCAACCTCGCAATCGCCGGCACCAGATCAGGCGCCCTCGCAGCGCGCGGAGGAGCCGCCGGGCCGCCGGAGCGCTATGCCAGCAAGGACTGGATCAACGGCGTCCGGTTCTACTCGTCGGCTTTCCAGGACATGATCTCCGGTGGCTTCCTCTCGCCGGCGGCGAAGGCGCTCTGCGTGGAGACGCCGACCGGCCGCGACGTCCTCGCGCTGCGCGAGATCGGCGTCATCGACGCCGTCGGGATCTCGAAGAAGGCGTCTCCGCCGCTTGTGAAATCCGGCGAGGCTCGCCGGATTCCGTTCCCCGATGGCTCGTTCGACTTCGTGTTCGCCGGCGACGGCGCTTTAGAAAAATCGCCGCGGCCGGCGGAGTTCGCCGCCGAAATCTCTCGGACGCTCAAACCCGAAGGGTTTGCCGCGTTCCATGTAAAGGCCAATGACACTTACAGTTACAATTCATTCGTTGATTTGTTGAATTTTTGTTGCAACGTGGTGAAAATAAACGACATGTTAGGGTTTGATTCATCCATACCTCACATAAGAGAGATCGTGGTGAAGAAAGTGCGTCACACAATTGATTCTGAATCCAATTCAAACTCCAATTCCAATGGAAAAGAATGCTCTGTTCCGGAGTACAAGGAAAAGCTGGTGAGAAATGCAGAGGCTTTGATTGAAGAGGAGCCACTGAAGCCATGGCTGACTCTAAAGAAAAACGTGAAGAACATAAAGTACCTATCTTCAATGGTTGATATAAGCTTCAAGGATAGGTATGTGTATGTTGATGTTGGAGCTAGAAGCTATGGTTCCAGCATTGGACGTTGGTTTAGGAAACAGTACCCGAAACAGAACAAGACCTTTCATGTGTATGCAATTGAGGCTGATAAAACGTTTCATCAGGAGTATGAAACGAAAAAGGGTGTTACTTTGTTGCCTTATGCTGCATGGGTGAGGAATGAGAGTTTGGTGTTTGAGATTAACCGCGACCCGGGGGAGAAGGAGAAGGAGAAGGAGAAGGAGAAGGTTAAGGGTAAGGGAAGGGGAATGGGGAGGATTCAACCATTGAAATCTTCAGGTGGTTTTGATGGTGGTGAGGTTGAGAAGATTCCTGGGTTCGATTTCGCAGACTGGTTGAAGAACACGGTTTCGGAGAATGATTTCGTTGTGATGAAGATGGATGTGGAGGGTACTGAGTTTGATTTGATTCCAAGATTGTTTGAAACTGGGGCTATCTGTTTGGTGGATGAGATTTTTCTTGAGTGCCATTACAATAGGTGGCAGAGGTGTTGCCCTGGACAGAGGAGCCCCAAGTATGAGAAAACTTATGATCAGTGCTTGCAGCTCTTCACTTCTCTCAGACAAAGTGGAGTTCTTGTTCATCAATGGTTTTAATTAACTTTGTAGAATTGCCTGATGGATGATGGGTCAAACCCTATATGCATGTTCTTAGCTTCTGCATGTTTCTTCTTTTTAGTTTTCTTATTTTTTTCCCAAGCCAATAGAGAAGAGAGAGAGTGAGAGTGAGAGTTCTTTATTTTTTAAAATTTCTCTACTTGTAACAGTTGCAACTGAAAGTGAAAATTAAAACCATCCCTTTACAACAATTGTATTTGTTACACATTTCTCTTGTTTTTATCTGTGTACATATATAGCAGAGGATACTTTGAAGTCTAATCTATTATATTATCTCTGAGAAGAATTTTTTATTGTTCCTTTTGTCAAATTATTGTTGAATTGAAAAATAATTCATGAACACTCCATTCCATGTTACTGGGCATTCGCCATGAGAGAGATAAAGGAGAAAAAAAGAGTATGAATGTGACAAGTGAATATATATAATGTAACAAAAGAAAAAGATAGAAATATAAAGTGTCAATAATGTATTTTCACTGTTGGATATCTAAATAATATTACTGCGTTGAATTAGTTCTAGTGCACTAGGTAATAAAATTGATGTGGATATTTAGTTAAAAGGTTCTTGAAATGGGATTTTAAGTTTTCTGTGGCTATAACAGAATTGCAGGACAATAGTGGTTTGAGAGTTGAAATTATTACCCCAGGTGATGATTTTCCTTAAATTGTTTTCAGGGCTCATATATATATATATATATATATATATATATATATATATTATGCTAACATAAATGCTAATTGCGGATAATTCAGTCAATTGAAAATATCAATCAAAGGGACGGAACTAAAATCTTGCTTTATACTATTAGTAATAGTAATCAAGTGACAAATAATATGATCAACTTTAGTTAGTTGTTTGACAAAGAGACTGGTATATGGTCATTGTTTGGGTGCTATGTTGCAGTTTATCATCAGCCAAGTTAATTCCTCGGCCATGATAGCTGTTGATACATGGTAGTATTCTGAGGTTAATGGTTCTAATGATGTTACATTACATGGTTTCTTATGTGTCCCTTATCAGCTGTTTAATGTCTGTCTTATCTGAAATTATTATTGTTAATGATTAGTAAAGCGAAAGCAGGATATTATTAATATTAGTGCACTAATGTGATAATGTTCAAGTATGGCATTTAAATGGATCTGTTCGGTTGTTAAAACGTGGTTTAATTTCTTTAGTTAGTTCTCAGCATTTATAGAAAATGACTAATGAACTTGTACATAGCAAGGCCACATGCAAAAGAGTTTGATATTGATACTTGATTTATGAACGAATAATGAGCTTGTTGTAGATGAAATGGCACATCCACAAGCAAAACTGTTTGATATTGATACTTGATTTTTAAACTTTACGTCACTTGTCTGGACATGATTTAATTTCTTTAAAGTGCATGCTTCAATTGATAGTAAGAGGAGAATCCTGTACAGTAGTACAGGTTCTAATAACAATCAATTGACATGACAATCAAGAGGGTTAATGCAGGTTCCAATAATCTAATATTCACCCATAATAATATTTAGGTTAAATTCACATACACTTTTACCAAATTTTCAACTAGCTTTTTGATTTGTTTTTAATTGGGCTCCTGAACCTTTTTTTTTATTGGATTATTCCGTCTAAATGCTGTTATGAAAAATTAACTATATATAAATATCTAACTAGAATGTGTTATATACATTAACCCAACTAAACAAAAAAGTTAATGGACCAAATTACAAAATAGAAGTTCAAAAACCCAATTAAAAAAATTTCAGAAACTTAATTAAAACTTTAGAGATCGCATGCTAATTAAACCTAATATCAATTTTAAGGTTGCAGGAAGCTAGAGTGGTATGAAGGGTAGAGAAGCAATACAATCCATGGTAAATGGAAAAAAGAATAGCAGATGAAGTGTAAGGTGAAGATTTCAATGCCCCACTTAAACAGTAGCAAAGTCGGAATATTCAATGCCACTTTTTTCTGGATCACTTTTCTTGGTGCTGACGAGACTGAGTACAGGTTCTCAAGTAGCTTTTAACTGTTGTATGTGGGGTTTCTATTAAAGGCACTTGGTAATTGAAAAAACACTAACTTCATAAACGAGAAAAGGATCGTATGTGGGACTTTTTTTGTTAATCATCACTGACAATGAAATTGGCGACCAAAATTCTTGATTGTTTTCACCTTTGTTGGTTGCAATCAAGATTCCACATAGATATCAAGCGCATACTTTGGCCAATTAAACGCAAAAGTAAAAGAGTAGAGTTAGCATGAGACTATTTTTTTTATCATATCTAATTATGGGAAGGGTTTAAAGTTACAGAAGTGCTTTCTGAAATTTAGGTGTAAAATTATGCGTCCCAATACATGAATGGAGAATGAAAATTTTTGATACTTCTGAAGTAAAATACTATTAAACTCTCCCAACTTTAATTCAATTATTCAAACATGTACTATGTAAGTTGCATAAAGCATTTGTTTTACATATAAGCAATTTTTTACAGCTCATTAATTAGCACCATGCAACGAATATAAAATTCACAAGAAAATAAAATAAAATGGAACGAACATAAAAATTGAAATATAATTTGTAACGAAGGTATGTAATATGAATGAAGTTCTTTAATATGGGCTAGAAAAGGAAATAAATGTGGAGCAGGTGCAGGTGATTAAGCTTGTCTTGTAGTAAGTAATAGCATTGCTTAACACTAACAGGTTGGGTTTAGTTTGTCTGTGGGGTTATGGCTAATGACAACGAGGGTTGTCCATTTGCATAATCTTATCCACGTAATGTTATTCATTTTATTTCCTTGTCGTTTTTGCTTTTTGTGTTAGCATGGGAGTGAATCAGACACCAATCATGTAGAGGTGTCATAACATTATCCATGACCATGAGCAATGTTGTTGAATTTGGTATGGTTATCAATTAGGTCAAGTATTAATTGGATCATTAGTTCCAGTTGATCGTGTGTATTATGAAGAGTGTAAAATAAGTACTTGTATTATTGAGTGTTTATATATCATTTTTGTTAAAGTGATTAAAAATTTGGTATGAATTTTTTTTGGTATTTTTGAATCTCCATGATAGCACTTTATGGCTTGGTGGATAATTCTCCCCAAAAAAATCTCTTGAAGCTTAGGAACTAATTAAATAGTTACAATTCAGTATACCTGTTGGCAGCCCAAACATCTCATTGACACTCTACTCGATAGTTTGGGGATGCCTCCCAACTGTATGACATTTTTTTACCAAAATTTATCATTAATTAACTTGTTTACGTTATCATGTACTTTATAAACATTTGAATTTGGGGTGTGCAAAAATCTGGTTAGGAAAAAAAAAAACTAAATCAAACTGGTTTTGAGAGAGTTTAAATATTTTGGTTTTTAAAACATTTGGAACTGAATTGATTTTAAAAAAGTGATTTGAAATTGAACTAATTTTAAAAATTGATTTAGGGACTCAATTGGTTTCAAACTAATTTAAATTACCTCAGTTTGGTGTAGTTCAAAAACGGTTTGGTTTGAACCAGTTTATATGCATACCCCTAATTTAAATTTATTTCTTCCGATAGTAAATTAAATTTGAAAGAACAAATTAAACTTGAGTTCTAAAGGAACTTGACTTCGACATATTCCTTCAATTCGTGCAAGGCCTCTATTTCACAAACATCCTAATTGCAACAAAAGAAGGAAGATAAAGTTGTATGGCAAAATATGTTTTTTCCCCCTAATTTTTGTTAATTTTTATTTTTAGTTCCTAAATAAAATTTTGAATAATCTTACTCTTTATATTTCTATTTTAGTCTCTCCTATTAAGTATCACTATTAAGTGATGATATGCCAGCCAGCCAACATGACAGCTACTTGACCTACTAATATGACATGACAATCATGTGTCAAATTTTATCTAAATTATGTTTTTAGTCCTTCATCATTTTACGAAATTCACTTTTAGTCCATTCATAATTTTTTTGATCAATTTTACTCCTTCAACAATTTTTTGATGAGTCTTAGTCTCTTAACAATTTTTTTGATCGATTTAAGTCCCTCAACTTTTTTCCTATCATTTTTTTAATTCTTTTTTTTTTTATCAAATATCATCGTTTAGAGATGATGCGTAGACACGTGCACTATTCATACGATATAACAATCACATAATAAAATATTGTTGGTTGAAGGCATTTTTTGGGAGTTCTAAGGTGCTACAAATTTTTTGATGGTGTAAAACTACTAGAAAAAGTATGAAGTTTTGAAAGGAAAAAAAAAAACAAAGGAGATGTAGTAAGCAAAACCAATAAATCATAAAGAAGAATTTACACAAATCAACATCCCACAAAACCATTATCTAAAACACAATCTATAACTCAATGAGAATAGAATTCTCATCCTTAAAAAAAAGAAAGAAAATATATATATATATATATATATATATATATATATATATATATATTGATGATGTCATACTAATAGATGAATGATTAAAAACATAGTTAATTTATAAAAAAATTATAATAACTATTTTGTCAAATTCCTTAATAATGTAACAAGTTAATGAGTTATCAATATTTCTGTTACATTATCAATCAACATTAGTTGATATAGAGACTAAAGCCAAATTTATTAAATTTTTATAGGGACTAAAAAAAATAAAAAATAAAAGGACAAAACCAAAAATAAGATATATTATAGCAACCAAATTATTATTTAAGCCTTCTATTTTTTTTTGCTTTTTTTCCCAATATATCCTTTTCTTCCTTAACTCCTTTCTTTTCCCCTTTGTCTCCTTCTTCCTAAGTACCTTCTTGTCACCTTTCTTTGTAAAGTCGTCCCTGATGCCGACATGGCTTTGCCTGAATCCCTGTGTTCCTTATTACGTGCATCCCTATGCTCATGCATATCCTTGTGCTCTTAGTGTTATGTGTTGGCAAGACTATGATAGCGATTGTTGTGACGTTGCCGAGTGGATCTTACTCCCTTTATTGCAGCTATCATGGGGGACCATGGCGATTACCACTAGATCCCTTTGGATTCCCTATAAGTTCTTCTCTTCGATGTTGATTTCGTTGTCTTTATGATGGTTGTTATCAACGAACGATGATAATGATTTCTTAGAGGCATGAAAAGGATGCTATTGACGAGGTTCATCATCTTTGTTTGATGTTGGTTAGGGAGTTGGTGTCTGTGGGTATGTGATGTCGTTAGGATTTCCCTATAACATTTTGACACATCGAAAGATGATTCTAATGATGGTTACTGGCGGGGCGACAACCACAAGGAGAAGATGAGGAAGAGTAAAAGTAACATGTATGATGATTTTTTATAGTGCACGACGACTAATGTAGAGAGAAAACAGTGGAGTAAATTGAAAAAGAGTAGGACAAAAACAAAATAAAAAAAAAGAAAGAAGAAAAAAATTGTCCATTAAATTAAAAATGTATATTTCTAATGGGTTGAAATAAGTTTCAAATAATGAGAGATATGAAGTGAGGTCCCACTCTAGCTATCTTAAAAAAATTACTCCCTCTATTTGTATATATAAGACTTAATTATGTAATTCATCAAGATTAAGAAAATTGGTTAATTTAGTTGATAACAATAAATTTGTCTTAAATTTATAATTTTTTTCAAAACTATTGTCATTAATACTCCTTTTTCTTTGTGACACCCTATATCCCGGTATACATATTTATATAATAACATTCATGAAAATACAGAATTACATAAAATGATTTTTTTATTCAATGAACATAAAAGAGTTCATGTGGGTAAAAGGTTCATATTCAGTTCAGTACTACAAATAAAATTTGCTAGAAATATTTTTGGCTCAAAACATCATGCATTTAAAACAAAAGTTCATGCTTCAATATCACATCCTATCAGAGCATTGTGTTCCATCGTCCTCTAGTATGAGGTTCTTCATAGATATGCACCTAAACATTTACTCCCATGAACACCAGGTTCGAGATAATCACTGGATCCAAACACAAACAACACACATGAAGTGAGTTATCACATTCCTAACTAATAGAAAGAAACAAAACACATAGATATACATATCATATAAATGAAATACAATTTACTTAAACACAACTCACGTCATTCTATCACTTATCGCGTGAAATCACATCTCAACATTACACGTCTCACACATTTTCATATCATTCACGTACTCAAGAATCAAACATAATATCACTCAACTAATCAATGTCGATCAATACACAGATGTTATGCAACAAATGTACTAAGACTCAATCCTATATGCAATGTGGTACTATGTCAGTGAAAAATCTCGTTGGGCGCCTAGGAGTACATGACAAGACCGACCACACACTGCTAAGTCAAGTCACTCTCACTAGGTAAAATCATAGGGAGACCAGTCAAGGTCACGTTGTTTTTGGAGAATGCTCCAACCACGTTGGATCGATACAGACTTAAAGGAGCACTCAAACCAAGTGTATTTACCCCCAAGGTCTAGGTTTCGAAGAGTTCGTCAGGACCTCTCCCTCTTGACTCAGGTCCAACCTATAAAATATTTTTGTACACAGACTCTATCTATGAATTGTATATACCACAAGACTCCTCAATTGTTCTCAAAATAATTTTATCTCATCGTGCATGTGATTAATTTCGTCAGGTTTCCACAATGGTTCCTATCACAATACTCATCGCGCATTAACTCATCACCCTTAAAGGGTCTTATAGTCGTGTGATTGTATAGTTCATAGCTAATAACTCAATGCACACAACATCTCAATACACATGTATATTACAATTCAATACATACTCAATTTATCACATATACTCAATCTCAATCACAATGGTATAATTCCAAAGCAACATGTTATCATACGTCATGAATCATATACGCATCACACAATATTAATATATACACGACACACACATAGAATTTACCTAGAAACTATGCAATACACACAACTACTCAATTATTTTCAAAATCATTTTAACTTATCGCGTCTCAAAGTGATTCAACTCATTGGGTTCCCATAGTGGATTCCATCACAATACTCGTTGCGCAAAAACTCGTCACCATTAAAGGATCTTACAATTGTGTGATTGCACAGTTCATAGTTCATAACTCAATACATACAATATCTCAATACACATGTATCTCATCATTCATCACATGTTCAATTTTTCACTTACTCACAATTTGAATCACCATTTTATAATCTCAATATAACAATTTATACAAAATGTTTCTCACAACATGGGGAGTAAAACCCCTCAAACAATTTTACACAATCATATTAAAATCAATGAATCAAAATCATAGGTCAAAAACATGAAAACACTAAGAGCACTCAAGTTTATCAACTAATTCGCATCAGGACATCAATTGGTCCGTCAAACACAACAATATCACATTTATAATCGTAAAAGAAAATTATAATTCAATAAACATTCCAAAATAAATTCCAATTTAATCCTCTAAGAATCCCTATACATGTTCATTCTAACCCAAATTGAGATAAACTCATCTCTAACCTCTAAGCAAGCTCACGTGTGTATTCCAGCAGCGATAGCGACATCTCTAGCAGTTTTCTGAGATTTCTCAAGTTTTTTCTCTGGTTGTTCTGCTAGGGTTTCCAAGCTTTAGAGAGAAGGAAAAGGGATTGAAGCCTTTATTTCACTGTCTGTGTGCAATGAGTATTTCTCCCTCCACAGACATAAATTTGAAGATGTGAGGAAACAAATTTTGAACCTGGTGTCCAAATTTCACGACGATTCAACGGTTAACGAGTCGGAAATTATAGTTTTACTGAAACAGATTTGGGTGTATGGGAAAGAGAAAGCACAGTGCAAAGGACATTTCTTCCACTATAGACATTATCTCGAAAATTCCAACGTTGGGTGTGTGAGAAGATAGGTTCCAAACCTCTTCTTCAAATTTCATGACGATCCAACGGTTAACGAGAGTTCAAGATTATTGTTTTGCTGAGACATGTTTGAGTGTATGATAAAAAGAGAGAGGGTTTTGGGATAGGAAGAAGGAAAAACGAGTTTGAGATGAAAACAAAACGTAGAGATGTACCATCAATTTGAAAACTGACCTAATATGTCTTTATTTATAGTCATATTTCTCCTAGCCTGTTATTTACTCTGCTTTTCTTTATTTTTATTATTTTATAAATATAAACTCTATTTTATTTTCTATCAAATGAATAAATAAAATATCTTTTTCTATTTTCCTTCAAATCATTATTTTATTTCTCCATATTTATTTAATTATAAAAACCTCATCATTTTTTTCTTCTAAAACTCTATTTATTTTTAAATAAAAATATTTTTTATTTATTTTACGAAAAATGAGCTGTTATACTCTCCTAATTTTTTGTTAATATATTCTCTCTCTTTATTAATGAGGGATATTTCTAATCTAAAATTAATTAATGCATGAAACATTATAGATTACTACTTATAAAAAAAGAAGAGACATCATTTCAAATTTGAGTCTTATAAATAGAAACGGAAGAAGTAGTCTTTCTACTTACCTTTTCTTAGTATTAGGTTAAGAAGGATATATGAAAGAGAATTGAAAGTATATAGAGTTGAAAAACAATGAAAGAAGATGGTATAGGGTGTTTGTTACATGTGAAAGGTTGATGAAATTTTTAAAATAATGTAAGACCCACATGTTTTTACTTTCATCTCAAAAAGAGAATAAAAGGGAGGAAAAAAAACAATAAAAAGGATGTAATACATAAAATTGTTGGTTGCTAAAATTGTCCCTCAAGCCCCTCATTAACCCTCGCTAGAACTTTCAAATTAGGGTATCATCTCACATATAATAAGTTATTCAAATGTCATAGTTGATTATGCTTAGTTTGCAATCAAATTTGCTTTCTAGTGGCCTTTACTCAAGGTATAATCAATTATATATGCAATTTGTATAATTGATTATGTGATCACTTTAATTAGTAAAACCAATGTTTATTTAATCTCTTTTTCAGTTTTTTTTCTTTTATAATTGACCTAAACACTTTAATTTAAACATTTAATTTCTTTTACACTTTTTTTCATCTCAATCAAATAACTTTATTTTTTACTTTTCTTTTATTTTTTTTAAAGAGAGTCTCTTCTCATTTCAACTTTCTTTCATCTATTTTCATTCATTTTCACCTTACATAGACTTAGACTGCATTTGGTACGATGGAGAAAAATAATATTTCAAAAAAGTTATATATTTTATTCCATGGGATCCACTTCTCTTATATTTTACTTTAATTAAAAAAATCTTTTAATTTCTCCCCTGTGTTTCCTTTTCCTAAACCAAATGTCCCCTACACAATTCCATCCTATGAGACAAATGTGTGTTTAAAAGAAAAAGTTTATAGATTTGCGTCAATTGTAACTTTTGATGTGGAAGTTAGTTAGCTAGCTTTAACAGCACGCACGTTTAGGAGAAAATGCTAGAAAATCCAAAGGGGCAATAATATAATAAAGCTGGTTGGGAGTGGATTCCAAATCATCAAATCAAATCAAATTCCCCAATTCCTCCAATGAATTGGCCTCCCGCAAATTATGCTCCAACACAATGCTCCAATCAATATAAATAAGGTTTAAATAACCAAGGATTAATTAAGATTAATGGTTGAAGGACAAGTTCAACGCCATGCACTCCATACAACAAGACATCTGAATGAGTAATTAATGATATATGAATTATCATTTATTTTAAACATTTTATTAATATTTTTTAAATTTTTTTTCTATCACATCATAAATTATATTATACTTATATTTTTTCTTTCACCTAAATGTTGAATAAATTTTTAGGTGTTGATCAAATATTTTTCCATTTGAATTGAGCTAGAAGAGAGAAAAGGAGGAAATATCATTATTTGAATCTCTTTTATTAACAAAATCTAACAACTAATGTATAAAAAAATTAAGCAAATAATTACTCTATTTTTTTAGTATCCATATAATTCTTATCTCTTCCCAACAAATATTACCATGCAAAAAATGTTTTTTGATCTGCATCAATACCCAAAGATGTAGGTAAAAGATGTTAATACAATCATTCAGTCAAAATTTCTTCATTATCTTAAAAATATTTTCTTTTTGAATAATAAATATAATTTTTACAATTTGTTGAGTGTACTTTGTTTTTCAGAGATGGTAGAGTGGCCCAGTGAAACTGCACCTGTCAATGGATATGAATTCAACTTTGAACATGATCTAAACTGAACTTTTGATTTAATTGACGTGAAAGTGATGCTTTCTCAATAGCTGAATTTTTAATTGGAAAGCTTTTCATTGGGCACCAGACTTAAGAGGCCAACTTCATAGGATAATCTCAAATCTTTCAGTAAGGCATGCTTCCCATGTATATATTGGCAAATAACTGAAAATGTTGCATATCCTTTAATTTCTAACCATTTCAAATTCTTTGGCAAAACATATCTGAGGTTTTGTTTTTTCCATTATTATTGTGTTGTAGGAAATTGTAGTATACTGCTCTCTACCAAGGTTATCCATTGATGCAAGGAATGATATATGTTGAGGTTGGATTTTCAAATACTGCTTGAATCCCTGAATTTTTTCAAGTTGGGTCAGTATTTGAAATGTGACACCCTCTACCCCGACATATATATAAATAAACAAAATATATAAAAATATTGGTAACCAAATTCACACGGGTAAAAGGTTCACAATTCACTTCACTATTATCAATTAAACTTATTACACATCACGGCTCATATAAGCCATCAAAGGGTTTGTTGAAGATATACTTTTGTAACTGCATAATATTTTATTTTTCAGTTTTTAAAATAGGATTTAGTAAATAAGTTGATTTCTTATATTTTAGGAGTAAGGCAGTTTTAATGGATTAGTCTAGTCAAATAAGTGATTCTTATCTTTAAGGAGCAAGTTAGTTTTAATATTCTGTTTTGCTAATATCTTGTTATCTAATTAGTTTATCTTTTGCTATTTATTGTATCGCTGCTGATAATAATTTGAATTAGAATAGAATAATTCTATTTCCTCTGCATACGTATTGTCTCTCTTCTCTCCTCTGTTTTTTATAATTTCCTCCACAAAACCAACAATTGGTATTAGAGCCTTATTCTTACGGGACCTCTACCATGGAAGGTGAAGCAAGTTTTTTCCACATAACTCTTCCAATCTTTGATGGAGAGAATTATGATCTTTGGGAAGTGAAAATGCAATCCTACATGGAGTCTTTAGATTTATGGGATGCTGTGGAAGAGGATTATGAAATATATCCGCTGCCTGAAAATCCCACCATGGCCCAAATTAAAAATCACAAGGAAAGAAAGATGAAAAAGGAAAAGGCGAGGTCATGTTTGTTCACTGGTGTTTCACAAATGATATTCATCAGAATCATGACTCTTAAATCACCCAAAGCAATTTGGGATTATCTGAAAGAGGAATACGCTGGAGATGATAGAATACGAAACGTGCAAGTGCTGAATTTAAGGAGGGAATTTGAACTTCAAAGGATGCAAGAGTCAGAGACAATCAAAGAATACTCAAACAAATTGTTGGGTATTGCCAACAAGATAAAGTTGTTGGGAAGTGATTTTGCTGATTCGAGAATTGTAGAGAAAATTTTGGTAACAGTGCCGGAGAGGTATGAAGCATCTATAGCTTCATTGGAGAACACAAAGGATCTGTCGAAAATCACATTGGCAGAAGTACTACATGCCCTGCAAGCTCAAGAGCAGCGAAGGTTGATGAGGCAAGATCGTGTTGTCGAAGGTGCTTTGCCCGCCAAACATCATGAAGTTGATGAAAGCAAAAAAGATTTTTTCAAGAAGAATCAACCAACAAGCAGCGAAAACAGTGCAAATAACCAAAACAAAGGTAAGGATAAAAAGAAAATTTATCCACCTTGTCAGCATTGTGGCAAAAAAGGTCATGCACCTTTCAGATGTTGGAGGAGACCAGATGCAAAATGTAACAAGTGTAACCAGATAGGACATGAAGCAGTGATCTGCCCCAACAAAAATCACCATGATGAGGGAGCTCAGATTGCAAATCAAGAAGAAGAGGACCAACTGTTTGTGGCCACATGCTTCTTGAGTAGTGAATCAAGGAAAAGTTGGTTGATTGATAGTGGTTGTACGAGCCACATGACATATGATAAGACTCTATTCAAGGATTTGAAGCCAACTAATGTCTCAAAGGTCAGAATTGGGAATGGTGGCCATATTCCAGTAAAAGGAAAATGAACTGTTGCAATTTCAACGTGTTCAGGTATCAAATTAATATCAGATGTTCTTTATGTACCTAACATTGACCGAAACTTGCTAAGTGTAGGTCAGTTGATTAAAAAGGGATTTAAAGTGTCCTTTGAACATCAACATTGCTTTATCTATGACAATTTTGGCCGGGAAGTTCTAAGGGTTAAAATGAAAGGTAAAAGTTTTTCATTTGATCCAGCAGAGGAAGAGCATACAACCTATTTCACTCAAGTCACACCCACGGAATTCAAGCACAAGAGACTTGATCATTGCCATCTTGAAAGAATGCTAAACATGAAAAAAAGGAAATATGCAAAAGAAAATTTGAAGAAGTTTCAAATGGAGGAATGCAAATCTGTTAGCACTCCAATGAATCAAAAGGAGAAGTTCAGCAAGAAAGAAGGTGTTGATAACATTGATGAAGGATATTATGGGAGCTTGATTGGATGTCTAATGTATCCCACTTCAACAAGGTCAAACATTCTATTTGCTCAAAAGAACAAAACTGAAATTTTTGGTTATAATCAAGTAGCCATTGCTATTGCAAACAATCCCGTGTGTCATGGGAAGACTAAACATTTCAACATCAAGTTCTATTATTTGATAAAGATGCAACAAAGTGGAGAAGTGAACTTAATTTACTGCAAGTCTAAAGATCAATTGGCTGACATGTTTACAAAGTCACTACCTATCAACAAACTTGAACTCAAAGAATTGGAGTTTGCAGTTCCAAAAGCAAGGAGGAGTGTTGAAGATATACTTTTGTAACTGCATAATATTTTATTTTTCAGTTTTTAAAATAGGATTTAGTAAATAAGTTGATTTCCTATATTTTAGGAGTAAGACAGTTTTAATGGATTAGCCTAGTCAAATAAGTGATTCTTATCTTTAAGGAGCAAGTTAGTTTTAATATTCTGTTTTGCTAATATCTTGTTATCTAATTAGTTTATCTTTTACTATTTATTGTATCGCTGCTGAGAACAATTTGAATTAGAATAGAATAATTCTATTTCCTCTGCATACGTATTGTCTCTCTTCTCTCTTTTGTTTTTTATAAGGTCTCATCAGTGTGGAAGGGTTCCATAATCTCGAAGAAAACATCAAACTTCCATAAGAAAAGCTTGAGCACCTTTTTGGTATAGGCTTCGTATGGAAAGTCATTTTGAATCCAAACAAAAACTCGGGAAGTTTGAAGGATGAATGATGGCTGATGATGGGTAAGGTTTTTTATCATTGGCATTTTAATGGAACTACAAAATCAAAGATATATATGGAAGTCAAATAAATTTCAGAGGTGAAACTCCACTACAATAGCCCAAGTTTAGTTTATTCATGACCATGATTCTTTTTCATACTATTCAAATGTCATAGTCTTAAAATTTTATTTTTTTCGTGGCTTGTCAGAATGAACAACTTCTAAACCGCTGGACATTCCAACATTGTACAATTTTTTGGTTTCAAAAGAGTAAGCATTAAGAAATGTTCTGATTTATGATTTGGCAAACATGCATAGCTTACCACTTTTTCTTAAAACAGTTTAAAAATTAACTACATTATTTTGTTTGTTTGCAGGATGCTGACTGAATCTCATACATATAGAATGTGTTCATCTTGCTTCGATTGAGAAACATAATAATGTACTGATGCTATAACTCAGTCTTTTCATAGTTGAATAAAGTCTGATTGCTGCAGACATCTGGGTATTTTCTGTTTAGCTTGTTCACAAAATTTGATATCAAAAACTTCTGTTACCATTTTTTTGTGTTGGATTATTTGCGTCACCAAAATGTAGTTCAGTTTTTCAATCACATGCTAGAGGTGCTTCACAATATGCGTTTTGAAGCAAAATATCATCAGTAGATGCATTGCTATACAAATAGTATTTTGTGTATAAAGCTGATCTTGCAGGACTAAGGGTGGAGGAAGTCGTGGCAAGTTCTGAAGATAGAAGAGTGCTTTGGATAAGGGAAGAGAATAGGATTGATACAGGCCTTATGCCATGACATGGCCTGATCGGATAGGTAATATCTATAAACTTCACCAAAACATTAAATCTTCTTATTCTATGAGGGTAATACCAAATATTCGTGAACCAAATTAACAATAACACCTTATATGATTTAAAATAACAAAAACCAAAATTACAGTTCCATTCTAGTATCTCTATGAAAATTGTCAAAATATAACTTTAACAGGGAATAAAAAAAAGAAAGGACAAATAAGATAATGTTTGTTTTCTTCTTAATCTTAATATTTTATTTTTCCTCCCATTCTTTACCTCAATTTTGTAAGCTATGTGAAACTTGTATGATTTAGAACACTATAAAAACAATGACAAAGGAATAGGAAATAGAGGGTAATACGTAGGAGGAGATTGTGGTTTGTCTGAGAAGGGAAGTCCTGATATCAGTCATCATCTATAAACTATAATGCATCAAGCTTATCATTAACAATTTGGTTCTTTTTAGAAAAATTTCTTTAAAAACACTTACAGAAGAAAAAGAAACAAAATGCATTAAGGTTTTTTACTTTTTATAAATTAAAGCCAACTTGCACACCTAAGAACAGTAAGAAGTAATACAAAACAGATATAATACAACTTTTATTTAACCAGACTTCAATCTAAACCATTGAATTTTTAATCAATATATCTACGATGAATTTTGATGGTAGGTACTTCCCCCAGATTCCACGATCAAAAAGCATCCAACCAAGACATTGTCTTCAAAAGAGGACAAGACACTACTACCACTACACTTTTAAAGTAGCCAGACTTCAATCTAAACCATTGAATTTTTAATTAATATATTTAACGGTTAATTTTGATGGTAGGTACTAACGCAGAGCGAGTTAAAAGTGAAGAGAGTTGACTAGAATCAAATCTCATCACACCAGTTAACCTTGTCCAAAACCAACCCAGTTTATTGCAACCAATTCCTTTCCTTTGTTCTTGACATCATGGCTGAGGCAGTTGGTGGTGCATTCCTCTCTGCTTTCCTTGATGTTGTGTTCGACAAGCTGTCTACAGATGAGGTTGTTGACTTCATCCGTGGAAAGAAGCTTGACCTCAATTTGCTTGAGAACTTGAAGACCACTCTGAGAGTGGTTGGAGCTGTGCTTGATGATGCTGAGAAGAAACAAATCCAACTCTCCAGTGTCAACCAGTGGCTCATCGAACTCAAAGATGCTCTCTATGATGCCGATGACTTGCTGGATGAAATTTCTACCAAATCTGCAACTCAAAAGAAGGTATGTAAAGTGCTTTCTCGCTTTACTGATAGGAAAATGGCCAGTAAGTTGGAAAAAATAGTTGACAAATTAGATAAAGTTTTAGGAGGCATGAAGGGTCTTCCTTTGCAAGTGATGGCAGGGGAGATGAACGAGTCATGGAATACTCAGCCAACGACATCACTGGAAGATGGATATGGCATGTATGGTAGGGATACAGACAAGGAGGGCATAATGAAGTTGTTGTTGTCAGATGATAGCAGTGATGGTGTACTAGTGTCTGTGATCGCTATTGTAGGCATGGGTGGGGTTGGAAAAACCACTTTAGCCCCGATCTGTGTTCAAACAATGACAATTTGAAGCAGATGTTTTGATTTAAATGCATGGGTTTGTGTTTTTTGATCAATTTTGATATTGTTAAGGTCACAAAAAACTATGATAGAGCAAAATCACGCAAGAGTCATGTAAAATTGAATGATCTAAACTTGCTTCAACTTGAATTGATGGACAAAACTGAAAGTTAAAAAATTCTTAATTGTCTTGGATGATGTATGGATCGAGGATTATGAGAATTGGAGTAATCTTACAAAACCATTTCTACATGGAAAAAGGGGAAGTAAAATTCTCTTGACGACCCGCAATGCAAATGTAGTGAATGTAGTCCCTTACCATATTGTTCAAGTTTATCCTCTAAGTAAATTGTCAAATGAAGATTGTTGGCTAGTGTTTGCAAACCATGCATTTCCCCCCTCAGAATCAAGGGGGGAGGATAGAAGAGCTTTAGAAGAAATTGGAAGGGAGATTGTTAAAAAGTGTAATGGATTGCCTTTAGCAGCACGGTCACTTGGAGGTATGTTGAGAAGAAAGCATGCTATTAGGGATTGGAATAATATACTTGAAAGCGACATTTGGGAACTTCCTGAAAGTCAGTGTAAAATTATTCCAGCCTTGAGAATTAGTTATCAATATCTCCCTCCACATTTAAAACGGTGCTTTGTTTATTGTTCATTATACCCTAAAGATCATGAATTTCAAAAGAAGAACTTGATCTTGTTGTGGATGGCTGAAGATCTTTTGAAGCTTCCAAACAGAGGAAAGGCGTTAGAAGTTGGTTACGAGTATTTTGATGATTTAGTTTCGAGATCATTTTTTCAACGATCAAGTAATCGAACTTGGGGCAATTATTTTGTAATGCATGACCTCGTTCATGATCTAGCATTATACCTTGGTGGAGAATTCTATTTCAGATCAGAAGAACTTGGAAAAGAAACCAAGATTGGTATAAAGACTCGTCATTTGTCAGTTACAAAGTTCAGTGATCCAATCTCAGATATTGAAGTTTTTGACAAACTACAATTTTTGAGAACTTTATTGGCAATTGATTTTAAAGATTCTTCATTCAACAAGGAAAAGGCACCAGGTATTGTAGCATCGAAGCTTAAGTGCTTGAGAGTTTTATCATTTTGTGACTTTGCAAGTCTGGATGTTTTGCCTGATTCAATAGGTAAATTGATCCATTTGCGTTATTTAAATCTCTCTTTTACAAGAATAAGAACACTGCCGGAGTCATTGTGTAATTTGTACAATCTACAGACTCTGGTGTTGTCTCGTTGTAGAGTGTTGACCAGGTTGCCTACTGACATGCAAAATCTTATAAACTTGTGTCATCTTCATATTGATGGTACTGATATAAGAGAGATGCCTAGAGGAATGGGAATGTTAAGGCATTTGCAGCATTTGGATTTCTTTACTGTGGGCAAGCATAAAGAGAACGGAATCAAAGAACTGGGGACACTTTCAAATCTTCATGGTTCGCTTTCTATTAGGAATTTGGAGAATGTAACCAGAAGCAATGAAGCATTGGAGGCTAGGATGCTGGATAAGAAGCACATTAATCATTTATCCTTGGAATGGTCTAATGGCACCGACTTCCAAACTGAATTAGATGTACTGTGCAAATTAAAACCTCACCAAGGCGTGGAATCTCTAACAATACGGGGTTATAATGGAACCATATTTCCAGATTGGGTGGGAAATTTTTCCTACCACAACATGACAAGTCTAAGTTTAAATGATTGTAATAACTGTTGTGTGCTTCCTTCGCTTGGGCAACTACCATCTCTTAAGAAGCTCTATATTTCAATATTGAAGTCAGTGAAGACTGTTGATGCAGGGTTTTACAAAAATGAAGA
>NW_024464659.1:897-22694 GCF_000004515.6 Glycine max | reverse complement strand
TGAGTCTTATAAATAAAAATGGAATGAGTAGTCTTTAACTCTTTATACTTGCCTTTTTCTACTATTTGGTTAAGAAGAATGAAAGAGAATTGAAAGTATACAGAGTTGAAAGACAATGAAAGAAGATGGTCTAGGATGTTTGTTACATGTGAAAATTTGATGAAAGTTTCAAAAATAATGTGAAACCCACATGTTTTTACTTTCATCTCAAAAAGAGAATAAAAGGGAGGAAAAGAAACAATAAAAAGGATGCTATACACAAAATTCTTGGTTGCTAAAATTGTTCCTCAAGCCCCTCATTAACCTTCAGTGGAACTTTTAAATTAGGGTATCATGTCACATATAATAAGTTATTCAAATGTCATAGTTGATTATGCTTAGTTTGCAATCAAGTTTGCTTTCTAGTGGCTTTTACTCAAGATATAATCAATTATATATGCAATTTATATAATTGATTATGTGACTTTAATTAGTAAAAGAATATACATTTTTATCTCATATATATAGTTACATAAACTTATTTTTTTGGGGTAAAATGAATGTTTACTTAATCTCTTTTTCAGTTATTTTTCTTTTATTATTGACCTAAACACTTTAGTTTAAGCATTTCATTTCTTTTACACTTTTTTTTTTCCATCTCAATCAAATAACTTTATTTTTTTATTCTTTTTTCATTTTTTTTTAAGAGAGTCTCTTCTCATTTCAACTTTCTTTCATTTATTTTCATTCCTTTTCACACTACATACAGTTAGACTTAGGCTGCCATTATGATGGAGAAAAGTAATATACAAAAAAAATTATATATTTTATTCGATGGGATCCACATCTCTTATATTTTACTTTAATTATTTTTTTCATTTTTTTCCTCTGCCTTTCCTTCTTCTAAATCAAATGCCCCCTACACAATTCCATCCTATGAGACAAATGTGTGTTTAAAAGAAAAAGTTTATAGATATGCGTCAATTGTAACTTTTGATGCGGAAGTTAATTAGCTAGCTTTAACAGCATGCACGTTTAGGAGAAAATGCAAGAAAATCCAAAGGGGCAATAATAAAGCTGGTTGGGAGTGGATTCCAAATCATCAAATCAAATCAAATTCTCCCATTGCTCCAATGAGTTGTCCTCCCACAAATTAAGCTCCAATCTTCTAGAAATAAGGTTTTAAATAGCCAAGGATTAAGATTAATTGTTGAAGGACAAATTCAATGCCATGTACTCCACACAACAAGACATCTGAATGAGTAATTAATGATATATGAATTATCATTTATTTTAATCATTTTATTTTTTATCTATCTGTCACATCATAAATTATATTATACCTATATTTTTCCTTTTTTTCCCTATATGTTGAATAAATTTTTGGATGTTATCAAACATTTTCCCATCTAAATTGAGCTAGATCTGATTCATCCGAAAGAGGATCCAAGTATCCATAAGATGATTTTAAAGAGAGAAAAGAAGGAAATACCATGATTTGAATCCCTTTTATTAACAAAATCTAACAACTAATGTCTAAAAAAATTAAGCAAATTAATAATTACACTATTTTTTTGGTATTCATATAATTCTTATCTCTTCCCAACAAATATTACCATGCAAAAAATGTTTTTTGGATCTGCATCAATACCCAAAGATGTGGATAAAAGATGTTAATACATTCAGTGAAAATTTCTTTATTATCTTAAAAATATTTTCCTTTTGAATAATAAATATAATTTTCACAATTAGTTGAGTGTACTTTGTTTTTCAGAGATGGTAGAGTGGTCCAGAGAAACTGCACCTGTCAATGGATATGAATTCAACTTTGAACAAGATCTAAACAGAACTTCTGATTTAATTGACGTGAAAGTGATCCTTTCTCAATAGCTGAATTTTTAATTGGAAAGCTTTTCATTGGACATCAGACTATAAGAGGACAACTACAAAGGATAATCTCAGATCTTTCAGTAAGGCATGCTTCCCATGTATATATTGGCAGATAACTGAAAATGTTTCATATCATTTAATTTCTAACCATTTCAAATTCTTTGGCAAAACATATCTGAGGTTTTCTTTTTTCCCATTATTATTGTGTTGTAGGAAATTGTAGTATATTGCTCTCTACCAAGGTTATCCATTGATGCAAGGAAGAATGTGCTGCAGCAAACTATACACTTCAAATAATTTGATGTTTTACTTTTTTGCCAAATATTGTGCTGCAGCAAACTATACACATACTGTGTTGTTGCCATCTCTAATCTAGTCTTGATACTAGTGTTCAAAATGAGAATGAACTGGAAGCAACAGAATCACCAATTCACAAAGCCTTTGATGCTTAAGATCAGAGTGGAGGTGGTGTGATAACTGCTAAATAATTGTGAATTTATAGGAGTTAAATAGTCAAATTTTGGCTTAAAATTAATTATTTAGCAGTTATTTGTAATTAAAAGTGAAAAAAATTAATTTAATTGAATTTCTGGTTGCAGATACGAAAAATAAGGCTGCAGTTAGCAAAAGTGGCACAGAAAGGAAGAAAAAAGAAGAAATTCTGAAGCAGGCCCAATCCAATAGGGGCGCTAAGCGCGCATCAGGCGCTAAGCGAGCAACTAACTGCAGGCGCTGAGCGTGGCGTTAAGCACGAAGGTGGAAACCGTTACGCGCGCTAAGCCCAGCTAGGCGCCCAGCGCCCGATCCAACAGAAGCACAGGCTCAGCGTGCATGGCGCGCCCAGCGCGCGATCTGAACGCGCTAAGCGCGAGGTGTGGCGCTGAGCGCGACTACGAAGGCCCATAAGCCCACTTCAGCAACTATAAATAGAGAGGCAGTCCCAAGGAAATTTCATCCCATCTCAGAGCATCACTCTCAGTACTTCAAGCCTGAGTTTTCTTTTCTCTCTATATTCTTTGTTTTGTTAGCCTATTCTTTCTTTCATCCCCAGTTGTAAGCCCTCAATAGCCATGAGTGACTAAACCCCTAGCTAGGGCCTGGCAGGCCTAAAAAGCCAACGATGTACACTGAGCTCCAAGAGTTATCAATGCAAAGGAATTTATTCCAGGTTTTTCTGTTCTATTTCTTTTCTTTTATTCTTGCATTCATTCTTAGATCTCTTTTTGGGTTTTAATCGTTCGGGAGAGGGTAATTCTCAATAATATTTAAGATTCAATGCATGCATCAGTTTTAGGGGTTATACGCTTGGGAAAGGGTAACACCTAATAGAACATCTAAAGAAAAGAATCATTGGGTTAGCATTGCTAGGCATAGAGTGATAACTCACTGCCCATGCATATAAGCAACATCTAGAACTTAATCTTAACGCATTTTAATTATTGAGTCTTCGCAAAGGCATTTGGGAGATAGGTAGTTAAAATAGGCTTGCCAACGTGAGGCATCAGGGGCAAGTAGTCAACAGATGTGGGTAGAACTAACACCATTTCATTGGTAATGAATATCATACTTACATGCATCGTAGGCCAATTGGGTTTGTCTGGTCTTGGCATTTCTATCAATTGTTTTCCCTTTTACTTATTTGTTTTAGTAATAGAACTCTTTACTCTTCCTACTTTCATTCCTACTTTACTACCATTTACAAATTGAGAGGTATTGAATAAGTGCAATAAAATCCCTGCGGACACGACACTCGGACTTCCGAGCTTTACTACTTGTCACGATTTGGTGCACTTGCCAAAGTCTCAACAAGTTTTTGGCGCCGTTGCCGGGGATTTTGTTTTCGCACTTAATACTATATCAGTTTGTAAGCCCGATCCTTCTTTTCTTGGCTTACTTTATCAGTATTTTCTCTTTACTTCTATTCTGTCTTTCTTTCTTCTATAATTGCACGGGTAGTGCCTTCTTGTTTTTATGCGACTTAGGACTGCATCTGGAGACGTGGTCCCTATCAACTTGGAAATCGAAGCCACTTGTCGGCGTAACAACGCTGCAAGAAGAAGAAGGGAACAGGACACCGAAGGAAGCAGTCACACATCACCTCCTCTCTCTCCACATCACGCTGAAATGGACGGGGAACCGGCACGAAGAGTCACCTTAGAAGACTTCTCCAACACTGCCACTCCTCAGTTCTTCACAAGTATTGCAAGACCGGAGGTGCAAGCCGCAAATATCTCCTACCCGCATTCCCTTATCCAGCTGATTCAAGGGAATCTCTTCCATGGTCTTCCAAGCGAAGATCCATATGCTCACCTTGCCTCGTACATCGAAATATGCAACACCGTAAAGATCGCTGGAGTCCCAGAAGATGTGGTACGCCTTAACCTCTTCTCTTTTTCTCTAGCAGGAGAGGCAAAACGATGGTTGCACTCCTTCAAAGGCAACAGCTTAAGAACCTGGGAAGAAGTAGTGGAAAAGTTTTTAAAGAAGTACTTCCCAGAGTCGAAGACCGCCGAAGGAAAAATGGAGATTTCCTCCTTCCACCAATTTCCGGATGAGTCCCTCAGCGAAGCACTAGACCGTTTTCACGGGCTGTTACGAAAGACACCGACACACGGATACAGCGAGCCGGTACAACTGAATATATTCATCGATGGCTTGCGACCCCACTCGAAACAGCTACTAGACGCGTCCGCAGGGGGAAAAATCAAGTTGAAGACTCCGGAGGAAGCAATGGAGCTCATCGAGAACATGGCGGCCAGTGATCAAGCAATCCTTCGTGATCGAAGCTATGTGCCTACAAAAAGAAGCCTTTTGGAACTTGGCACGCAAGACGCGACATTGGCACAGAATAAGCTGTTGACGAGGCAGATTGAAGCCCTTACCGAAACCCTCAGCAAACTACCTCAACAGTTACAAGCGGTAAGTTCTTCCCACTCTTCTATTTTGCAGGTAGAAGGATGCCCCACATGCGGAGGAACCCATGAGCCTGGACATTGTGTAAGCCAACAGGATACTTCTCGAGAAGTAAACTATATGGGCGTACCAAATCGCGGATATCAGGGTTACAACCAGGGGAACTCATCTGGATTCCACCAAGGGGGAGCAGGATTCAATCATGGGCCACCAGGATTCAATCAAGGAAGGAACTTCACGCAAGGTTCAGGGTGGAGGAATCAGGGAAACCAGTACAAGGAGCAGAGGAATCAACAACCATACCAACCGCCATACCAGCATCCTAGCCAGGGCCCCAATCAGCAAGACAAGCCCACCAACATAGAAGAGCTCTTGCTGCAATTCATCCAGGAGACACGGTCCCATCAGAAGAGCACGGATGCAGCCATTCGGAATCTGGAAGTTCAAATGGGCCAATTGGCACAAGACAAAGCTGAAAGGCCCACTAGAACTTTCGGGGCTAACACAGAGAAGAATCCAAAGGAAGAATGCAAGGCCGTGCTAACTCGAGGGCAGAGGAAAGCACAAGAGGAAGGTAAGGTTGAGGAAGAAGACCATACAGAGGAAGATAAGACAGAGACACAGGAGGACAGGACAGAAGTCGAAGAGAAGGTGACATCACCACCTAAGAGCCAGAAAGCACGGGAAGCCAGGAAAGAAGAACCACCAGCCCTACCACAAGATCTCCCATATCCTATGGTGCCCACCAAGAAGAACAAGGAACGCTATTTCAAGCGTTTCTTGGAAATATTCAAAGGGCTGGAGATCACTATGCCATTCGGGGAAGCCTTACAGCAGATGCCCCTCTACTCCAAATTTATGAAGGACATCCTCACCAAGAAGGGGAAGTACATAGACAATGAGAACATTGTGGTAGGGGGTAACTGCAGCGCTATAATACAGAGAAAGCTACCCAAGAAGTTTAAGGACCCCGGAAGTGTTACCATCCCATGCACCATAGGGAAGGAGACGGTGAACAAGGCCCTCATTGACTTAGGAGCAAGCATCAATCTGATGCCCTTGTCAATGTGTAAAAGAATTGGGAATCTGAAGATCGATCCTACCAAGATGACGCTTCAGCTAGCAGACCGTTCGATTACACGACCTTACGGGGTGGTAGAAGATGTCCTAGTCAAGGTCCGCCACTTTACTTTCCCGGTGGACTTTGTGATCATGGATATCGAAGAAGACGTAGACATTCCCCTCATTTTAGGCAGACCATTCATGCTGACTGCCAACTGTGTGGTGGATATGGGGAATGGGAACTTGGAGCTGAGTATTGACAACCAGAAGATCACCTTCGACCTCTTCAAAGCAATGAAATATCCATAGGAAGGTTGGAAGTGTTTCAGAGTAGAAGAGATTGATAAGGAAGATGTCAGTATTCTCGAGACACCACAGTCTTCACTGGAGAAAGCAATGGTAAATGCTTTGGACTGTCTGACCAGTGAAGAGGAGGAAGATCTAAAGGCTTGCTTGGAAGACTTGGATCGACAAGACAGTATTCCGGAGGGAGAAGCCAAGTTTGAGAAGCTAGAAGAGAAAGTTCCGTCCGAGAAGAAGAAGGTAGAGTTGAAGATATTGCCAGATCACCTAAAGTATGTGTTCTTGGAGGAAGACAAGCCTGTAGTAATCAGCAATGCACTCACAATAGAATAAGAAAACAGGTTAGTAGGTATCCTCAAGAGACACAGGGAAGCTATTGGATGGCATATATCGGATCTCAAGGGAATCAGCCCTGCTTATTGCATGCACAGGATAATGATGGAAGAGAATTACAAGCCAATCCGGCAACCCCAGAGAAGGCTAAATCCGACAATGAAGGAAGAAGTCAGAAAGGAGGTACTCAAGCTCTTGGAGGCGGGACTCATATACCCCATCTCTGACAGTGCTTGGGTAAGCCCAGTACAGGTGGTTCCCAAGAAAGGTAGAATGACAGTGGTGCAGAATGAGAAGAATGACCTGATACCAACAAGAACTATCACGGGCTGGCGAATGTGCATCGACTATCGCAAGTTGAATGAGGCCACCCGAAAGGACCACTTCCCTCTACCATTCATGGATCAGATGCTGGAGAGACTTGCAGGGCAGGCGTATTATTGTTTCTTGGATGGATACTCAGGATATAATCAGATTGCGGTGGACCCTAGAGACCAGGAGAAGACGGCCTTCACATGCCCTTTTGGCGTCTTTGCTTACAGAAGGATGCCATTCGGGTTATGTAATGCACCAGCCACATTTCAGAGGTGCATGCTGGCCATTTTTTCAGACATGGTGGAGAAAAGCATCGAAGTGTTCATGGATGACTTCTCGGTTTTCGGATCCTCAGTCGACAGTTGCTTGAGGAACCTAGAGATGGTACTTCAGAGGTGCGTAGAGACTAATCTAGTCCTGAATTGGGAGAAGTGTCATTTCATGGTCCGAGAAGGCATAGTCCTGGGCCACAAGATCTCAGCTAGAGGGATTGAAGTTGACCGGGCAAAGATAGAGGTTATAGAGAAGCTGCCACCACCACTGAATGTTAAAGGTGTCCGAAGCTTCTTGGGGCATGCAGGGTTCTACAGGAGATTCATCAAGGATTTTTCAAAGATTGATAGACCCCTAAGCAACCTGCTGAATAAAGATGTGGCCTTCAAGTTTGATGAAGAATGTTCAGCAGCATTTCAGACACTGAAAGACAAGCTTACTACTGCACCTGTGATGATTGCACTCGACTGGAGTAAAGACTTTGAGCTGATGTGCGATGCCAGTGATTACGCCATAGGAGCAGTCCTCGGACAGAGACACGATAAGGTATTTCATGCTATTTATTACGCTAGCAGGGTCCTGAATGAAGCACAGTTGAATTATGCCACCACGGAGAAGGAAATGCTAGCTGTTGTCTTTGCCTTGGAGAAGTTCAGATCATACTTGATAGGATCGAAGGTCACCATTTTCACAGATCATGCTGCCATCCAACACCTGCTCGCCAAAACCGATTCGAAGCCAAGGTTGATTAGATGGGTCCTCTTATTGCAAGAATTTGACATTATCATCAAGGATAAGAGAGGATCCGAGAATGTGGTAGCCGATCACTTATCTCGGTTAAAGAATGAAGAAGTCACTAAGGAAGAGCCTGAGGTAAGAGATGAATTTCCTGATGAGTTTCTTTTGCAGGTTACCACCAGACCTTGGTTTGCAGACATGGCAAACTACAAAGCCACAGGAGTCATTCCAGAGGAGTACACTTGGAATCAGAGGAAGAAGTTCCTACACGACGCACGCTTCTATGTTTGGGATGACCCCCACTTGTTCAAAGCAGGGGCAGATAATGTATTGAGAAGATGTGTCACAAAGGAAGAAGCACGAAGTATTCTTTGGCACTGTCACAGTTCATCATACGGAGGACATCATAGCAGGGACAGAACAGCAGCAAAAGTGTTACAATCAGGTTTTTTCTGGCCCTCTCTTTTTAAAGATGCTTACGAGTTTGTGCGTTGTTGTGATAGATGCCAGAGAACAGGGGGGATATCACGGAGAAATGAGATGCCGTTGCAGAACATCATAGAGGTGGAAATCTTTGACTATTGGGGCATAGACTTCATGGGACCCCTGCCTTCGTCATACGGGAATATTTACATCTTGGTAGCAGTTGACTATGTCTCCAAGTGGGTGGAGGCCATAGCTACGCCGAAGGACGATGCCAGGGTTGTAATCAAGTTTCTAAAGAAGAACATTTTCTCCCGCTTCGGAGTCCCACGAGCCTTGATCAGTGATGGAGGAACGCATTTCTGCAACAATCAGTTGAAGAAAGTCCTGGAGCACTATAATGTCCGACATAAGGTGGCCACACCTTATCATCCTCAGACGAATGGCCAAGCAGAAATCTCTAACAGGGAGCTCAAGCGAATCCTAGAAAAGACAGTTGCATCATCCAGAAAGGATTGGGCCTTGAAGCTCGATGATACTCTCTGGGCCTATAGGACAACGTTCAAGACCCCCATCGGCTTATCACCGTTCCAGCTAGTGTACGGGAAGTCATGCCATTTACCAGTGGAGTTGGAGCACAAAGCATATTGGGCTCTCCGATTGCTTAACTTTGACAAAAATGCATGCAGAGAAAAGAGAAAATTGCAGCTTCAGGAGTTAGAAGAGATGAGACTGAATGCCTATGAATCGTCCAGAATTTACAAGGAAAGAACAAAGGCATATCATGATAAGAAGCTGCAGCGGAGAGAATTCCAGCCAGGACAGCAGGTATTGCTCTTTAACTCAAGACTAAGGCTGTTCCCAGGTAAGCTGAAATCCAAGTGGTCTGGGCCGTTTATCATAAAAGAAGTTAGACCTCATGGAGCAGTGGAATTGGTGGACCCTAGAGAAGGGAGCTTCGAGAAGAAATGGATCGTCAATGGCCAGTGTTTAAAGCCGTATAACGGAGGGCAATTAGAGCGATTGACGACCATTATCTATTTAAATGATCCTTGAGAGGGCCTACTGTCTAGCTAAGGACAATAAACTAAGCGCTGGTTGGGAGGCAACCCAACATTTAGTGTAAAAATGTAGAGTTTTATTTCTGTAAAAAAAAAAAAAAAAAAGAAGCCCAACAGGTGTGAATAGCAAACAGGGGGTACGAAAAGCAAAGGCCCACAGGTACAAATAGCAAAAGGAGGGGTGCCAATAGCAGAAGTCAAGTGGGCTGCACGTAGACCCGCGCTTAGCGCGAGCCCTCACGCTAAGCGCCCAGGTACGTTTTTAAATTTTAAAATACGAGGGAATGCCAAAGGTCAGAGCGCCTGTGGGGCGCTTAGCGGCTACCTCCCGCTAAGCGCATACACCATAATTGCTGGGCAGTTTTCGAAAACTGCCCAACCCCTCGTTTGCCTCCTTTGTTTTTAAATTCGGATTTTTACCCAGCATTTCTTTTCTTCCCTTCTTCCCTCTGCCTTTCTTCCTTTCCTACTCTTCATCTCCTTTACTTAATCCTCTGAAGACTAAGCACGTGTTTTTCCGTACACTCAGAGGTAAGCTTGAACGTCTGCATTTTCTGTGGTTTTGAACAGGGACTAACGCGCTAAGCTAAGCAAGAACACAGGGGGAGGAGATAGAAGTATGGCTCACACGCTGAGCGCTCCTCACCCGTTGATACAGCAGAGGATACGAAGCACGCGCTTGGCGGGCTCTGTCGCGCCAAGCGCGCTCATCTATTGGGAAGCACGCGCTAAGCGCGCTCTTGTGGCGCTAAGCACGCTCTTGTGGCGCTAAGCGCGTGACAGCAGCAGCGCCCAGGGTGGCGCCAAGCGCGAGGCTGGGCCTTAGGGCCACCAGTCCTCGTGCTTTTCTTTTTACACCTCCCTTCTACTTTCCTCAACCCCTTCTTCTTTGCTTTCTGCATCCCCCTTCCTTCTAACTTCACCCCCCCGCCGTCTACTTTCTGCAACCCCTTCTTTACCACTTTCACCCCTAATTTGTTTACTTTTTGCACCCCCCTAATTACTAACTGCAATCTGTTTTGTTGTTTTTGTGGTTTTTGTTTTTTTTTTCAGATGGCTTCTCGCAAGCGCCGTGCCGTGCCCACACCAGGGGAAGCGTCCAACTGGGACACTTCCCGCTTCACATCTGAGATTGCCTGGCACAGGTACCAAGACAACATTCAGCTTCGGAACATCCTTCCGGAGAGGAATGTTGAACTGGGACCCGGGATGTTTGACGAGTTCCTCCAGGAACTCAGGAGGCGCAGATGGGACCAGGTGCTGACTCACCTTTCGGAGAAGCAGATCGACGTGGCTCTGGTGAAAGAGTTCTATTCGAACCTTTATGATCCAGAGGACCACAGTCCCAGGTTCTGCAGGGTGCGAGGACAGGTCGTTCGTTTTGATGCTGACACCATTAACGACTTCCTCGACACCCCAGTTATCTTGGAGGTCGGGGAGGAGTATCCAGCATACACCAGATACCTCAGCACTCACCCCGATCCTGACACCATCGCGGCCACACTGTGCACTCCAGGGGGGCGCTTTGTCCTTAATGCTGATGGTCTCCCCTGGAAGCTCCTGAGGAAGGACATGACGACACTTGCTCAGACATGGAGTGTCCTTTCTTACTACGATCTTGCGCCCACTTCTCACACTTCTGATGTTAATCTTGACAGGGCCCGCTTGATCTACGGTTTGGTGAGCTGCATGGACATGGATGTGGGCAGCTTTATATCACAACAGATCAGCCAGATTGCCCAGTCCAGCACCTCGAGGCTCGGGTTCCCAGCGTTGATTACAGCATTGTGTGACATTCAGGGGGTGGTTTCTGATACCCTGATCTTTGAGTCACTCAGCCCTGCGATCAACCTAGCCTATGTGAAGAAGAACTGCTGGAACCCCGCCGATCCATCGATCATGTTCCCTGGGCCTCGTCGTACACGTACCAGAGCTTCAGCATCAGCTTCCGAGGCCCCTCTTCCTACCCAGTCTCCGTCTCAGCCATCCCAGCGACCGCGACATCCACCTGCTTCCACCTCAGCATCCATGAACACGCATGGGCAGATGCTGAGGTCCCTTCACGTTGGACAGCAGCTCATCATGGAGAATATGCACAGGCTGTCCCTACACCTATAGATGGACCCTCCGCTCACCACTCCAGAGGCTTATCGTCAGCGAGTCGCCTGGCCAGGAGACCAGCCCTCCACTGACAGGGGGGAAGAGCCTTCTGGAGCCGCTGAGGATCCTGCAGTCGATGAGGACCTCATTGCTGACTTAGCCACCGCTGACTGGGGACCATGGGCAGACTTGGGCGGAGGCAGTTGATTTTTTTTGTTTTCCTTTTATGTTCTGATGTCTCTTTTATGTTTTGTTTTGTTTTGTGTTTTGTTCCTTCTTATGTTTCGTTATATGGTCTGTTTAGGTATTAAAAAGAAGTAGTAGTAATAATATGAGAGATTTAGCATCTATTTTCTGAATAATAATTGCATGATAACTTGAGCAGTCATAATTTTTGAGCTTGTTCTGAAAGGTTGAAACACTTGAGATGCCTCTAGTCCTTGGAAACATTGGTTCTGGAAGCACGAGTCAGGTCAGGAAATGGAACATGAACAACACAAGGTGGGAAGGATAGTCTGATGGAACAAGGTCATAACTGGTATGCCGTATACTTGCTTTAATTCCGGTGAGAGTGTGAACTTAATTGTGAGAGAAAACGCCTGTTTTTAAGTTCCTGGTTTTGCATCACTCTTGGATTGTTAGAATAGTTACTTAAGGTGGAAATGATCAAGGCCATGTTTGTTATATCTAGCTACTTAGCCAAAAAGCCAACCCGACATCATCTTTTTCCCCTTGCACCCATGATTGAGCCTATATATCACATTATTCCGAATTAACCCTTGAGCCAATAAAATGATAAGTCCTACCCTTTAGGATGATAAGAGAGCAAAAATGGGTTATAAAGGTCTTAATTTGGGGGATTTTGGAAAATAGGTAGCTAAGACAATGGTGCAGCACGTAATAAGACACCTCTTATAAACTAGAAGCCCGAAAAACAAAAAAAAAACATCATAAAGGGCAGAAACAAAGAGCAAGAGAGGTGTCAAGAGAAAAGGGTTGTGGGGAATAAAAGGGTTAAGAAGAATGCATCGGAAGTATTAGAAATTTTTGCTCTCTTAATCCTAATTTGAATTTTCAAGAAAAACCATGATTTTTTGTGAGCCAAGCCCCAATACAAGCCAATAAAGTCCTTAGTGATCCACCTGAAGGTAACTAAAGATAACTATACTTGAGAGGAAATGCAAAACTTTGGAATCTTACTTGCAGGTTGTTAGAAAATTGCAGACACTAAACCATACACTTGTGAGCAGAGGAAAACACCAGCCTTGTGAGGAAAGTAAGGCAAGCCAGATTTGATCAAGATTCCAAAGGACTGACTAACCACTTGTGTGTTTTATGCTTTCATTTTGAAATGTTGACAGATGCGGAAAGGACCACTGGAAGAAGGAGGAACTAAGGCCATTGATAGTGTTGAAACACTCAGAACTTGTTTGAAAATTTATTTTTGTTCTTGGTTTGCTTGGGGACAAGCAAAGTTTAATTTGGGGGATTTTGATAACTGCTAAATAATTTTGAATTTATAGGAGTTAAATAGTCAAATTTTGGCTTAAAATTAATTATTTAGCAGTTATTTGTAATTAAAAGTGAAAAAAATTAATTTAATTGAATTTCTGGTTGCAGATACGAAAAATAAGGCTGCAGTTAGCAAAAGTGGCACAGAAAGGAAGAAAAAAGAAGAAATTCTGAAGCAGGCCCAATCCAATAGGGGCGCTAAGCGCGCATCAGGCGCTAAGCAAGCAACTAACTGCAGGCGCTGAGCGTGGCGTTAAGCACGAAGGTGGAAACCGTTACGCGCGCTAAGCCCAGCTAGGCGCCCAGCGCCCGATCCAACAGAAGCACAGGCTCAGCGTGCATGGCGCGCCCAGCGCGCGATCTGAACGCGCTAAGCGCGAGGTGTGGCGCTGAGCGCGACTACGAAGGCCCATAAGCCCACTTCAGCAACTATAAATAGAGAGGCAGTCCCAAGGAAATTTCATCCCATCTCAGAGCATCACTCTCAGTCCTTCAAGCCTGAGTTTTCTTTTCTCTCTATATTCTTTGTTTTGTTAGCCTATTCTTTCTTTCATCCCCAGTTGTAAGCCCTCAATGGCCATGAGTGGCTAAACCCCTAGCTAGGGCCTGGCAGGCCTAAAAAGCCAACGATGTACACTGAGCTCCAAGAGTTATCAATGCAAAGGAATTTATTCCAGGTTTTTCTATTCTATTTCTTTTCTTTTATTCTTGCATTCATTCTTAGATCTCTTTTTGGGTTTTAATCGCTCGGGAGAGGGTAATTCTCAATAATATTTAAGATTCAATGCATGCATCAGTTTTAGGGGTTATACGCTTGGGAAAGGGTAACACCTAATAGAACATCTAAAGAAAAGAATCATTGGGTTAGCATTGCTAGGCATAGAGTGATAACTCACTACCCATGCATATAAGCAACATCTAGAACTTAATCTTAACGCATTTTAATTATTGAGTCTTCGCAAAGGCATTTGGGAGATAGGTAGTTAAAATAGGCTTACCAACGTGAGGCATCAGGGGCAAGTAGTCAACAGATGTGGGTAGAACTAACACCATTTCATTGGTAATGAATATCATACTTACATGCATCGTAGGCCAATTGGGTTTGTCTGGTCTTGGCATTTCTATCAATTGTTTTCCCTTTTACTTATTTGTTTTAGTAATAGCACTCTTTACTATTCCTACTTTCATTCCTACTTTACTACTTTACTCCCACTTACAAATTGAGAGGTATTGAATAAGTGCAATAAAATCCCTGCGGACACGACACTCGGACTTCCGAGCTTTACTACTTGTCACGATTTGGTGCACTTGCCAAAGTCTTAACATGGTGCTTTCATCAGAGTTTCATCAAGTCCGCTGAGAAACAATCATCATACTTCTACAAGAGAAGCTTGGGCACCTTTGTAGTTCTAGCAAGTCATTTTGGATCTAGACAAGAGCCAGGGAGGTTAGAAGTTTTCATCAGGACTAAGGGGTTTGCTCTATGAAATATAAATGGAAGACAAGTACATTCTTGGGGTGAAACACCATGACAGAGACTGAGTTTATGACAGATGGGACATTTTGCTCTGCTTTTAGTTCAACTGAATCTTCTGGTGAAGACATTGAACTATGAAGTATCTTCTGGGAAAGATTTATGTGGTGTCTTGCTAAAATAACAGTGATGTAATAAACATAGTTGCCCTTATCAGATTTAAGTTGCAAACATTCAAATCTTTACACTGCCACGGCCACATAGATTGCAAACATTCAAGGCCCAATGGTGGAGTCCATGGTCGAGGCCATCTCCAGCATCGAGACAACTTGCCTCCAACATTTAAAATTGAGGGATTGTTCGTCAGCTATATCTTTTCCAGGTGGTCGTCTACCTGCATCTCTGAAGACTCAGGTTATCAGCAATCTTAAAAATCTGGAATTCCCTACCCAACACAAGCACCAGTTACTAGAATCACTGTTTCTATATAATAGTTGCGATTCTCTCAAGTCTCTTCCATTGGTTACCTTTCCAAATCTCAAAAGTCTCCCAATCGAAAACTGTGAACACATGGAATCTCTTTTGGTTTCAGGGGCAGAGTCATTTAAGAGTCTGTGTTCTTTGAGAATTTCCCAATGCCCCAACTTTGTATCATTCTGGAGAGAAGGATTGCCTGCGCCCAATTTGACTGATTTTGAAGTTTTGCAGAAGGGGGGGTATGCCACCTAACCTGAGAACAGTTTGGATTGTCAATTGTGAGAAACTACTGAGCGGCCTAGCATGGCCATCCATGGGCATGCTTACCCATCTCTATGTGGGGGGTCGATGTGATGGCATCAAGTCCTTCCCTGCAAGAATTAACCATAGAGAGATGTTCTTTGCTGGAGAATATGGTGGGAGAAAGGCTTCCTGTCTCTCTAATAAAATTAACCATAGAGAGTTGTCCTTTGCTGGAAAAACAATGCCGCAGGAAGCACCCTCAAATTTGGCCTAAAATATCCCACATCCGTCACATTAAGGTTGACCATAGATGGATTTAGTGACCAAGGATGAGCACCGGGTAATTCTCCTTCTTTGACCTACTTCATCGTCTTCTAAGCCTAAAAGGGACTGCCCTGGATTGGCTATGGCAAGAGCCTTTGGAAATTTTTGCCTAAAAGACTATGGTGTCGCCTCAGTCCCTGATGTGTCTTACAGAAATCTTACCAACGAGGATAAGTTTGTGGTTTTGGCTTCTGATGGGGTAAGCATTTTCATATCAGGATGTCAACTTCGAATTTTGGATTGTGATTCTTGAATAATCATTTACAAGAACAGAACAATCATTGTTAGTGTTTAAATGATGCTCAATTTTCTCATTCCTCTCAATCCAAATATGTTTACAAATATTTTATCAAATAGTATAAGAAAAGAAATAACCAAGAAGATTAAATGAATTAACAGCATGTAGTTTTCACACATACATGTTTAATTCATATTGGACAAAAATTAGATGCTGTTAGTTCTATAAGTGCTTTCTCTGTTGTCTTTCAATAGGAATTGGAGTTTCACCTAGCAATCCGTGTAATAAAGGTTTCCATTAAAAGTCAACATAGACTACTAAACTGAAAATCCAATTTACATTGAAGAACAATGTTAAAAGCACCTATGAAACTATATCTAAGTTTTGTCCCAGCATATTTGCAACAAATAATAGCTTATTTTTATCAGTTTCCTAAGAGAGCTTTTAAGCAATAAACAACAACCAATTAACTTCTTAAAAATTATCCCAACCAAAAAGGTCTGAATGTTCTTTCTTAGAGATTTTAAGCATGACTAAGAATTATAAACAGCAACACCAAAGTTGAAAAATAAGTTTAAATATATTTTTTTTTCTTAATAAATATTTAAATTTAATATTTATTTTCTGATAAAAAAAAATTGCAGTAAGTTCTTATAAAAAAAAAAGTCATTTATTATTAGTCTTTTGAAATGGAGTCATAATAAATGAAATACATTATCCTAAAACAAACATATAATTTTTTAATTTATCATGAACTAAAACATAACATAAAAAACAAAAATATACATTAATACTTAAATACAAAACTAGAATATTTATTAGAAATCAGGCCAATATATTAGCATATAAAAAAATAAAGGCAGACCTCCTAAAAAATGAACGCATGATGAAAAGATAGATCTTTGAGGGACCACCACATGTCTTTTGGCTTACCACCTGGAGCTTCTACACTACACTATTTCAAGTAACCAGACTTCAATCTAAACCATTGAATTTTTAATTAATATATTTAACGGCTAATATTGATGGTAGATACTTCCACCCAGATACCACGTTCAACAAGTATCCAACCACACCGCTGCACCTTGTCAAAAACCAACCCAGTTTTGTAACCAATTTCTTTCCTTTATCTTTCTCATTCAGATCATGGCTGAGGCAGTTGGTGGTGCGTTTCTCTCTGCTTTCCTTGATGTTGTGTTCGACAAGCTGGTCACCGATGAGGTTGTTGACTTCATCCGTGGAAAGAAGCTTGACCTCAATTTGCTTGAGAACTTGAAGACCACTCTGAGACTGGTTGGAGCTGTGCTTGACGATGCTGAGAAGAAACAAATCAAACTCTCCAGTGTCAACCAGTGGCTCATTGAGCTCAAAGATGTTCTCTATGAGGCCGATGACTTGCTGGATGAAATTTCCACCAAATCTGCAACTCAAAAGAAGGTAATTAAAGTGTTTTCTCGCTTTACTGATAGGAAAATGGCCAGTAAGTTGGAAAAAGTAGTTGGCAAATTAGATAAAGTTCTAGAAGGCATGAAGGGTCTTCCTTTGCAAGTGATGGCAGGGGAGAGCAACGAGTCATGGAATGCTCAGCCAACAACATCTCTGGAAGATGGATATGGTATGTATGGTAGGGATACAGACAAGGAGGCCATAATGAGGTTGTTGTTAGAGGATAGCAGTAATGGTGTGCAAGTGTCTGTGACCGCTATTGACAACCCGAAATGAAAACGTAGTGAATGTAGTCCCTTACCATATTGTTCAAGTTCTTCCTCTAAGTAAATTGTCAAATGAAGATTGTTGGCTAGTGTTTGCAAACCATGCATTTCCTTCCTCGGGATCAGGTGAGGAGGATAGAAGAGCTTTAGAAAAAATTGGAAGGGAAATTGTTAAAAAGTGTAATGGATTGCCTTTAGCAGCACGATCACTCGGAGGTATGTTGAGAAGAAAGCATGCCATTAGGGATTGGAATAATATACTTGAAAGCGACATTTGGGAACTTCCTGAAAGTCAGTGTAAAATTATTCCGGCTTTGAGAATCAGTTATCATTATCTCCCTCCACATCTAAAACGGTGCTTTGTTTATTGTTCATTATACCCGAAAGATTATGAATTTCAAAAGGATGACTTGATCTTGTTGTGGATGGCTGAAGATCTTTTGAAGCTTCCAAACAAAGGAAAGTCGTTAGAAGTTGGTTACGAGTATTTTGATGATTTAGTTTCAAGATCATTTTTTCAACATTCAAGAAGTAATTTAACTTGGGACAATTGTTTTGTAATGCATGACCTCGTGCATGATCTAGCATTATCCCTTGGTGGAGAATTCTACTTCAGATCAGAAGACCTTAGAAAAGAAACCAAGATTGGTATAAAGACTCGTCATTTGTCCGTGACAAAGTTCAGTGATCTAATCTCAAAGATTGAAGTGTTTGACAAACTACAATTTTTGAGAACTTTCATGGCAATTTATTTTAAAGATTCTCCGTTCAACAAGGAAAAGGAACCAGGTATTGTAGTCTTGAAGCTTAAGTGCTTGAGAGTTTTATCATTCTGTGGCTTCGCAAGTCTGGATGTTTTGCCTGATTCAATAGGTAAATTGATCCACTTGCGTTATTTAAATCTCTCTTTTACAAGTATAAAAACACTGCCGGAGTCATTGTGTAATTTGTACAATCTACAAACTCTGGTGTTGTCTCATTGCGAAATGTTGACCAGGTTGCCTACTGGCATGCAAAATCTTATAAACTTGTGTCATCTTCATATTAATGGTACTCGTATAGAAGAGATGCCTAGAGGAATGGGAATGTTAAGTCATTTGCAGCATTTGGATTTCTTTATTGTGGGCAAGGATAAAGAGAACGGAATCAAAGAACTGGGGACACTTTCAAATCTTCATGGTTCACTTTTTGTTAGGAAGTTGGAGAATGTAACCCGAAGCAATGAAGCATTGGAGGCTAGGATGCTGGATAAGAAGCACATTAATCATTTATCCTTGCAATGGTCTAATGGCAACGACTCCCAAACTGAATTAGATGTGCTGTGCAAATTAAAACCTCACCAAGGCCTGGAATCTCTAACAATATGGGGTTATAATGGAACCATATTTCCAGATTGGGTGGGAAATTTTTCCTACCACAACATGACATATCTGAGTTTACGTGATTGTAATAACTGTTGTGTGCTTCCTTCACTTGGGCAACTACCGTGTCTTAAGTACCTCGTTATTTCAAAATTGAATTCACTGAAGACGGTTGATGCAGGGTTTTACAAAAATGAAGATTGTCCTTCTGTGACACCCTTTTCTTCCCTTGAAACTCTAGAAATTGATAACATGTTTTGCTGGGAGTTGTGGAGTACCCCTGAGTCAGACGCCTTTCCTCTACTCAAGTCTCTTACAATAGAGGATTGCCCCAAACTAAGGGGAGATTTGCCAAATCACCTTCCTGCTCTGGAAACACTTACAATTACAAATTGCGAGCTTCTTGTCTCTTCTCTCCCTAGGGCTCCCACCCTTAAGAGATTAGAGATATGTAAAAGCAACAATGTATCGTTGCATGTGTTTCCTCTTTTGTTGGAATCGATAGAAGTAGAAGGAAGCCCAATGGTGGAGTCCATGATCGAGGCCATCACCAGCATTGAGCCAACTTGCCTCCAACATTTAAAATTGCGGGATTATTCGTCAGCCATATCTTTTCCAGGTGGTCATCTACCTGCATCTCTGAAGGCTCTGCATATCAGCAATCTTAAAAATCTGGAATTCCCGACCGAACACAAACCGGAGTTACTGGAACCACTGCCAATATACAACAGTTGTGATTCTCTCACGTCCCTTCCATTGGTTACCTTTCCAAATCTCAAAACTCTCCGAATCGAAAACTGTGAAAATATGGAATCTCTTTTGGGTTCAGGGTCAGAGTCATTTAAGAGTCTGAATTCTTTAAGGATTACCAGATGCCCCAACATTGAATCATTCCCGAGAGAAGGACTGCCTGCGCCCAACTTGACTGATTTCGTTGTTAAATATTGCAACAAGTTGAAGTCATTGCCTGATGAGATGAATACTCTTCTCCCAAAGTTAGAATATCTACAAGTTGAGCACTGCCCTGAAATTGAGTCGTTTCCTCAAGGGGGTATGCCACCTAACTTGAGAACAGTTTGGATTGTCAATTGTGAGAAACTACTGAGCGGCCTAGCATGGTCATCCATGGGCATGCTTACTGATCTCTCTTTTGAGGGTCCATGTGATGGCATCAAGTCCTTCCCAAAGGAGGGGTTGCTGCCTCCCTCCCTTGTGTCTCTGGGGCTATATCACTTCTCAAATCTGGAGAGTTTGACCTGCAAGGGGCTTCTCCATCTCACATCCCTGCAAAAATTTGAAATTGTTGACTGTCAAAAGCTGGAGAATATGGAGGGAGAAAGGCTTCCTGACTCCCTAATCAAATTATCCATACGGAGATGTCCTTTGCTGGAAAAACAATGCCACAGGAAGCACCCTCAAATTTGGCCTAAAATTTCCCATATCCGAGGCATTAATGTTGACGGTAGATGGATTTAGTGACCAAGGATGAGCACCAGGTAATTCTCCTTCTTTGACCTACTTCATTGTCTTCTAAGTTTAACCATGCAAACTATTTCAGCCAAGGATATCTTTCATTTCAAGTCCTTTTACTCTCACATTTAATTTAGTCATTGCATTCAACAAGTGTTAGGCTAGTTGTTCAGTTTGATACTTGGTTGGAATTGCAGGTCTAAACGAAACCAAATTCTTTTGTATAGATTTTATTTACTTCAGAAACATACTTCAGAAATGACTAGATTTCTTGTCTACGAACTGATTCTGAAATGGAATTTGATGTACTATATATCTTACTAAATCTTCAGGGAATAAGAGCATTATTGAAGGCAACATATATGAGAATGTTTCTTATGATCCTCTAGCTACAAAGAAGAAATAACAATACAGGTATTAAGTGTGCAACATCAGTTACTTCCTCAATATAACGATTACCCTGAAGAAATGTTATTAATCAATGCCATTGTATTTGAACTTCCTCGATATATCAGCAATCATGGTGTTGTTTCTTCTTGTTACATTCTCTGTCAGTGTTCAAAGGGTAACTGGGTGTACTTTGTTTTTCAGAGATGGAAGATTGGCCCGTAGAAACTGCACCTGTCAATGGATATGAATTTAACTTTGAACTAGATCTAAATGGAACTTGTGATTTAATTGACGAGACACTGATGTTTTTTAAACACCTGAATTTTTAACTGAAAAGCTTTTCATTGCATACAATGGAGAGGATGAAAAACTATATCAGGACAAGTGGACAACTACATAGGACGATCTTAGATCTTTAGATAACACATGCAGTCTTCCTAGGTATATTGGCAGATTATAGAAAATGTTGCGTATCCTTTAACTGCTAGCCATTTTAAATTCTCTGCTATGTTTTGATTTTTCCATTATTATTCTGTTGTAGGAAATAGTAATATACTGCTCCCTAGGCAGGTCATCACTTTTGTGTTTGATGCAAAGATGGATATATATAGGTGGAACACTTCTGAAAGGTTTATCTCAATATGTACAGGTTAAATTTCCCATACTGCTGCTTGAATCAATGAATTTTTGCAAGTTTGGTCAGTAATCAAAATGCTCAAAGTAGCCTGTACATGTTATTAGATGTGAATTCTGTTACATACTACTGATTGGCACTTACACCAGTGCACAGAATGGGAAAGAACTGGAAGAAAGGAAATATTACATTCAAAGCTTTTGATGCAAAACATAAGAGTGGAGGTGGTGGTTTCATCATTGTGGAAGGTTTCCATAATGTTCTCAGAAGTTTGAGCACCTTAGCGGTACAAGCTTCATTGTATGGAATGAGTTCTGGCAAGTGATTTTTGTTGAAGATATGCTTTTGTAACTGCATAATATTTTATTTTTCAGTTTTTAAAATAGGATTTAGTAAATAAATTGGTTTCCTATATTTTAGGAGTAAGTCAGTTTTAATGGATTAACCTAGTCAATAAGTAGTTCCTATCTTTAAGGAGCAAGTTAGTTTTAATATTCTGTTTTACTAATTAGTTTATCTTTAGCTATTTATTGTATTGCTATTTATTGTATCGCTGCTGAGAACAATTTGAA
>NW_024464659.1:0-797 GCF_000004515.6 Glycine max | reverse complement strand
TATTATCTCTCTTTTCTCCTATATTTTTTATAATTTCCTCCACAAAATCAACAATTGGTATCGAGAGCCTTATTCTTACGGGACCTGTACCATGGAAGGTGAAGCAAGTTTTTCTCACATAACTCTTCCAATCTTCGATGGAGAGAATTATAATCTTTGGGAAGTGAAAATGTAATCCTACATGGAGTCTTTGGATTTGTGGGATGCTGTGGAAGAGGATTATGAAATATATCCGCTGCCTGAAAATCCCACCATGGCCCAAATTAAAAATCACAAGGAAAGAAAGATGAAGAAGGCAAAGGCGAGGTCATGTTTGTTCACTGGTGTTTCACAAATGATATTCACCAGAATCATGACTCTTAAATCACCCAAAGCAATTTGGGATTATCTTAAAAAGGAATACACTGGAGATGATAGAATACAAAGCATGCAAGTGCTGAATTTAAGGAGGGAATTTGAGCTTCAAAGGATGGAAGAGTCAGAGACAATCAAAGAATACTCAAACAAATTGTTGGGTATTGCCAACAAGATAAAGTTGTTGGGAAGTGATTTTGCTGATTCTAGAATTGTAGAGAAAATTTTGGTAACGATGTCAGAGAGGTATGAAGCATCTATAGCTTCATTGGAGAACACAAAGGATCTGTCGAGAATCACATTGGCAGAAGTGCTACATGCCCTGCAAGCTCAAGAGCAGCGAAGGATGATGAGGCAAGATCGTGTTGTCGAAGGTGCTTTGCCTGCCAAACATCATAAAGTTGATGTTAAGGGTGCAACACGTTTTCAAGAAGAATCAACCA
>NW_024464658.1:311267-329435 GCF_000004515.6 Glycine max | reverse complement strand
TAAAGTACATGTGGGGAAGTATATATGGGGGATTTTGATCACCTGCAGTTGAACTGCAGCTAGAGAGAAAGGAAGAACAGGAAGGCCTCAAAATTTTTTAAAATGTGTGAACCAAGTGCTTTTTTCCTTGCTCTCCTCAACTGCACCCACTGACAGAAAGTACAAAGAAAACAGAAAGCCAACGTGGCCAAAAAGAACTTTCCAATTTCTTTGCATATCAACAATGGAAATTTCTTTAAAACAACCATCAGCAAAACATCAACAAGTAATGGTAAACACAATCCTATTCGTTAACAAATTTAAGGGTAACATGAATCTACATTGTCACAAAATCATGGACTCCTTATTCTTGTCAAAACTTTTAAAATATATCATGGCACACTGATCATCCATTTCATATTACTGACGAGGCGACAGTACAAAGGGAAATAGGACATGACTTGTGATGCTAACTACACTACATACTTAATATGTACTGGATCAAGAAACACAAGCATTGTATTTTTGCATTCCACATGCATCAATTTAGCCATATGAATCAATTGGATTTTGGTCAAATACTCAGATTCAACTATTGTGAGGAAAGCAGGGGGGCAGAGAAAGATTAAAAGAAAAATCATTATGCATGAAAAGTGACAGTATATGATTGAGATCAAGAGCTGAATTCACCTGGGTGGGAGTAAATCGAACTGAATTTTGTTTAGGCTGATCTTGAGGATAGGGGCCAGGATCTGGAGGAGTATATGTCTCAATAATTAGTGCTTCTTTCTGATAATTAGCATCAACCACATTGATTTCATTTGTTGCACCAGAATTAGATATTGCATGCCCAGTAAGAGCACCATTGTTTGGTTTGAGTGTTCGGGGAAGCTTGATCTTAAAAGGAGGCCTTGGATTCAAATTTCCTGAGCCATCAGGATTAACAAAAGACACCTGAAGAATACAGTGAGAGGAAAGTCACATCAATACCTTAGTTTCATACACTAATTCATAATGGAAGACATCAATCACAACCATGCAACAATAACTTCTATGAATTTGAAAATGAATACTAACCTCATAATCCAAAAAACTTTCTTTTAAGTGACCAGCATCAACAAAAGTGTCTTTGAAATCTACTGTCTCCAATATATCAGGCATATTAGTCCACTGTGCAGCTGAAGGATCCCCATAACCAAGAAAAATGTTTTCCAACCACTTGGGAACAATACAGTATTCATTCATTAAATCCCTTATTGATTCTAGGATGGCTTCAAATTGTTTTCTTTTGGCTTCCTCCTCATCAACACATTAAATGTACCATAAACATCTTCTGCCCCTTTTTCGGCAATATTACTTACATCCATGTGGTATTGAGCTGTATCCAAAGCCACAGTTACTGTTCTCAGTTCCCCCCTTTGGTGGCTTTCACTCATCACGTTTTATCTTTCCAGAAAAATCATTCATAAGGTTTCCTTCCTCATACAATACATAGTAACAGAAAAATCATTCATAAGGTTTCCTTCCTCAAAAATCATTCATAAGGAATCTTTAAAATCTAGCCAATTATATTATTCCAAGAATGTTAATGAATTAAAGAGTATGTTCATGAATTCTGTTGTCCATGTCACGACTATTCACTTATCATTGAATATTTATATTAATTAAAGGATCTTGTGCAATGACTATATATGATAATAAAGTTATCTGACATCAAATAAATATTTTATCAAATACTGTTGTAATGAAAATAAATAATATGATTTTAAAAACTATATTTTGTTAAAATAAATAATATAACATGAAAAGAAATGATAAATAAAAATACATCTTAAAATATTGATAAAAGAACTGGGTTCAAACACAACCTCAAATAACATTTAAAAAACATTATAAGTTAGGGAAAAAAATATTTACCAAACATATCTAATTTAATTAAATAAATTATAGTCTAGTTTAAAAAATTGATTAAATAAATTAAAAGGTAAATTTTGTTTAAAACAAGCCACTTAACTTTCCTTCTTTGCAAGTAACTGCTATTGTATTTCATTCTATGAAAGCTTTACTGGTTACTAGTTCATTTCCTTTTTATTTGAAACTATTTAAGGGAAAGAATAGTTATAGCTAGTTAGTTAATATTGTAAAAATTGAAAGTAGAAAATAAATGTTGATTTTATATTGTTACCCGTTAAACTTCTTCCACTCTAAGACCTATGTAATTAAATTAAATTAAATAATAGCACTGGTGGAGTAAGGAAAAGTATGGGAGCTTGTGGAGGGACCAGAATAGAATGGGTATTACTATTACTACTGGATATAATAATAGTTTGAACGCGTTTTCCTTTAATAATATTCATTGCTGATTTAATTTAAATAAAAGTTTGAACGCGTCATCGTTGTTGTTTGGCTCATTCTATTCTATAAGTGAGTGGATCGCAGTTGGGTGACGTTGACAGACAGCACTGCCATCCTGATTCACCCTTCCACTAATAGCTTTGACGTGGTCCTATATATAACTTACCACATGGATGATTTTTCAGTTCAACCATAATTGCTAGGAAAGAATAAAAAATTTCCCAATTTAAAATATGGAAGCAACATGGTCATCATTAATAACACTTGCAAAATAAAAATATGCATAAAACTAAAACATACAATACATAGTATTAAACAAAATAACTTAACCCTTAAATGAGAGAGATTGCAGATAGTCATAACAGAATACCTCCTCGTTGTCAATTGACTCAAGAGGTCAATTAGAAATTCCATAAACCTCTCACAGTACAGGACACAGGCATCATTAACTAGCCCCAAACCAGTAGCATCAATAAGTTCATCGTCCTCACCAGATAATTGTTTCAGGGGAAATACCTGTGAATCCAGGATCTAAAAAGAAAAGAAAGACAACAAAAACAAAAGAAGTTCAGCTAACTACTTTCAAGTAAAAATATTTTGTTGTAGGGGAAAACATTTATAGATTGTATTAAAGATTAAAACTTCTTAACAAATTAAGAACTCCAGAAATTCTTCTATGAGGTTTCTCACGAACATCACTTCAACTGTAGTTGAGGGATCTAAATTTGTTAAAAACATTGTTAGAAGAAGAAGAAGATTTTATTTCATTTGGCACACAAAATACAAAAGTATGATCCCCTATTTATATTAAAATAGAGTGACCACTCACATAATTTGCTTATTCAAGAATACTAAATGCTCACATAATTGCTTATTCAAGACTTTGTAACTTACAACCTTACAACTTTTATCTTCCACAATTTAAGGCTCATAAAACTTGTTATTATTATTTTTCTAATCAATATCTAACATCCTCCCTTAATTGGAAAATTCTTCTGCACACCAAGTCTTGCTCGCAATCCTCGAAAATCTTCAAATTTGAGAGGCTTGGTGAAAATATCCGCAACTTGATCTTGAGTTTTCACATGAGTCAATTCTACTTCTTTCTTTGTAATGCACTCTCTAATGAAATGATACCTTGTATCTATATGCTTACTTCGTTCATGGAACACCGAATTCTTTGCAAGCTCTTGTGCAGATCTATTATCAACATAGATCTTTGTGCTTTCCTTTTGCAGCAACTGAAGTTCCTCCAACAATCTTCTTAGCCAAATGGCATGACATGTGCAAGAAGTTGCAGCTACATACTCGGCTTCACAAGTAAAAAGTGTCACAATGCCTTGTTTCTTAGAACTCCATGTAAAAACACAATCACCCATAAAAAATACAAATCCGGTAGTACTTTTTCTATCATCAACATCTCCGGCAAAATCACTATCACAAAATCCCACAAGCTTATAGTTATTGGAGGGAGAATAAAACAATCCAAAATCAATTGTACCTTTCAAGTAACGAAGAATTCTTTTTGCGGCTTTTAGATGAGGAGAGGTAGGAGCCTTCGTAAAGCGACACACAACTCCCACCGCATATAGAATATCGGACCTTGTATTGGTTAGATACCTTAAACTCCCCACAAGACTCTTGAAGATCGTGGAGTCTACCTTCTGTCCTTCATCAAACTTTGATAACTTCAAGCCACCTTCCATAGGTGTGTTCACAGGATTGCAATCAAGCATATTAAATTTCTTCAACACTTCTTTTGTGTACCTTTCTTGTGAGACAAAGATACCATTCTCCGTTTGCTTCACTTCCATTCCCAAGTAATATGACATAAGTCCTATATTTGTCATATCAAATTCACGAGACATGGACTCCTTGAAGTCTTCAAACAAATTTGGGTTATTGCCGGTAAAGATAAGGTCATCCACATAAAGACAAATAAATAAGACATCATCATTATCAAAAGATAAGGTCATCCACATAAAGACAAATAAATAAGACATCATCATTATCAAAAGATAAGGTCTTCAAAAATATTTTTAAATTTCAAGTACAGTTCACCGTCATAAATTTTCAATAAATTAAGATAATTGAGAGTTGAGACGCACGTGGAAGAAAGTGAAACCATATATACCAACGAATGGTTGTAAATTTCCAAGAATTTAAATAGGGTTACGTAACATCAATTCCAAATTTAATGTTCTTTCAAGTTGTTGCCAATTATCAATTTCCCCATTCATACTTGGAAGATGCATAGTTTTCATACAGATATATCAAAACAGTAACATGCCTTTTTTATTTTAATTTTTGTACGAGAAGGACCTCAGCCACTGTACTACAATACAAGTTTGGATTGTAATGAAATTAAAAAAAAATATTTTTTATAAGAAATAAGTGATCCGAAGTAGTAATGACTTAATAACTTTTTAAATACTTTGGATTTAAATGAAATTAAAAAATTTTATATGCTGCTATTTTTTGGGTACCCCTATACAATGTGTTAATTTTGGAACTTTACATTAAATTGCAGGTCTCGGCAGGTTATATATGGCTTTACACATGTAAGCTTTAGTTATAAATCTGATCCCTCGTATGCCAAAACATCAGTTGGGTAAAATCATTCGAGAGGTAAGTAATTGCTTTACAGTGATATTTTCAATTTGGATCCAACATTAGGCGTAGAAGAATGACTTGCGAAAAGATCTAATAATACGATCAAATTTCTTATTTGAGTAATTAAATTTCTTCAACACTTCTTTTGTGTACCTTTCTTGTGAGACAAAGATACCATTCTCCGTTTGCTTCACTTCCATTCCCAAGTAATATGACATAAGTCCTATATTTGTCATATCAAATTCACGAGACATGGACTCCTTGAAGTCTTCAAACAAATTTGGGTTATTGCCGGTAAAGATAAGGTCATCCACATAAAGACAAATAAATAAGACATCATCATTATCAAAAGATAAGGTCATCCACATAAAGACAAATAAATAAGACATCATCATTATCAAAAGATAAGGTCTTCAAAAATATTTTTAAATTTCAAGTACAGTTCACCGTCATAAATTTTCAATAAATTAAGATAATTGAGAGTTGAGACGCACGTGGAAGAAAGTGAAACCATATATACCAACGAATGGTTGTAAATTTCCAAGAATTTAAATAGGGTTACGTAACATCAATTCCAAATTTAATGTTCTTTCAAGTTGTTGCCAATTATCAATTTCCCCATTCATACTTGGAAGATGCATAGTTTTCATACAGATATATCAAAACAGTAACATGCCTTTTTTATTTTAATTTTTGTACGAGAAGGACCTCAGCCACTGTACTACAATACAAGTTTGGATTGTAATGAAATTAAAAAAAAATATTTTTTATAAGAAATAAGTGATCCGAAGTAGTAATGACTTAATAACTTTTTAAATACTTTGGATTTAATGAAATTAAAAAATTTTATATGCTGCTATTTTTTGGGTACCCCTATACAATGTGTTAATTTTGGAACTTTACATTAAATTGCAGGTCTCGGCAGGTTATGGCTTTACACATGTAAGCTTTAGTTATAAATCTGATCCCTCGTATGCCAAAACATCAGTTGGGTAAAATCATTCGAGAGGTAAGTAATTGCTTTACAGTGATATTTTCAATTTGGATCAAACATAAGGCGTAGAAGAATGAAATGGAAAAAGATCTAATAATAAGATAAAATTTCTTATTTGAGTACATACTTCTCGTTCTTTTTCAATAGCATATTGTGCTCCCTTTATTTTGACATTCTTTTGCAGATCAAAACAAGAACGAGCCAGATACAGTTTGTGATCAGATTCAATGGCAAATTCTTCTTCCGGAGCTTCTCAAATAAAATATGTTGTTCTTCTTCTTTGTGATCTTTTGCTTATCTCAGGATTGACGGGTGAAATATCAGATAATATTCCTCAAATAAAGTATGATGTTTTTGTTAGCTTCAGGGGCGAGGACATCCGTCACGGTTTTCTTGGTTATTTGACTGAGGCTTTTCATCAAAAGCAGATACATGCCTTCATAGATGATAAACTTGAGAAGGGAGATGAAATATGGCCATCACTTGTTGGAGCAATTCAAGGATCATTGATTTCCTTGACCATATTCTCTGAAAACTACTCCTCTTCGCGTTGGTGTCTCGAAGAACTTGTGAAAATAATTGAGTGCAGGGAGACATATGGACAAACTGTGATACCTGTTTTCTACCATGTAAATCCCACAGATGTACGACATCAAAAGGGGAGTTATGAAAAAGCTCTTTCTGAACATGAAAAGAAATATAATTTGACAACAGTGCAAAACTGGAGACATGCTTTGAAGAAAGCTGCTGATTTATCAGGAATAAAGTCTTTCGATTACAAGTAAGCTCCCCAACCCCCATAATCAGTGCTCTATTTTGTTTTTCTCTGTTTATGTTTACTTCCTCTCAAACATAAGAAGAAAAAAAAAACTGTAATTAAAAAAATAGTTTATTATATTTATTTGTTATGTTCCTGGCTATAATTATCACAAGTTGCTTAATAGTGAAAAGTGTCAACCTTTGATTTTTTTGCCAACATTTTTTCCTTCATAAAATCACTTTAATTTTATTGCTCAACTTTATATTTCTCGCAAATTTTACCTCTGCCAAATAAATTTTGCGCATTTTACCCCTTATATTTAAGAAACTTGTGAATTTTATCATATAGTTTCACTTTTTTCCAATTTTTTATTTTTAATTTTGACAAATTTTAGTCCTAATTTGTTATATTTTATCAGATTTTACCATCAAATTTTACACCCAAATAATTTGTTGGGATATTTGGTAAAAAGTAAAAAGTTGAGGATAAATAGTGTAATTAAGAAAAAAATAAAATAGATGTTGTTTGATAGTTTTTATTTTTCTTTAGTTTTAAATTTTAATGTTTCTTTTAAGCTAAAGTTGTTTCGAGAAAAAAATATTAAAAAAATTATCTAAAACTAAATGCCTCACTTAGTTGATGTATATATTGATACAGATGAAAAATATAGTGTAAAATTAATTTAATGATAGCAAAAGTACATAAAAATATTTAATTATACATATTTAAAATTTTCAATAATAATTGTTTTCTTATAATGTTTAATTTTTTGGAATGTAATTTATATATTTATTGGATAACTTCACTTGATATCAATTCATTTTAGAGTAAATTATATCAACCCACCTTGAGGTTTAGGCTTATTACACTTGGTACCTATTCATTTCTGGACATTACTTTTAGCTCACTTCTCTAAATTTTGTGAAGCCTCCAGTTAACAAATAAAATTATACAAGAAATAAATTATTTTATTTTTTGGATAAACCCAAATTGCCCTTGTCACTAAACAGATGGATATTAGGTATAGAGGTGTCCTTCAATTCTCCTAAGTCCTCTCCTTTGTTCTTTCCCTTCACTTCCATCACGACCTAATCAAAATTTGATTTTCCCATCATCATCACCGTGATGACAAACCACCACCACCACCACAACAACAAGTTCAGATACAAGAACCACAACAATCCATATCTAAAAAAGAGTGGGAACCACACGAATCAAGATTTTAGTTCCGCCATGACATTGCTGTAGTTCCCACTCCCCCACTCGTTGTTGTCCTCACCACCAACGCCGACAATGAAACACCACCACTACAACAACATCTCAAATCTAAAAACCACTTTAATCTAGATCTAAGAAATGGTGGGAACTAGACAAATCAAGATTTGAGTTCCACCATGCCATTGATAGATTTTCTCCTCTCTGCATGCAATGATGCATTCAACGCGACAGCCTAGTCTCAAACTACAGAAATTTGAACATTGAGGAGATCGTCAATGTTAATGATGAAGATGAATTGGAGTAATCGTGCTTCAAGAGGATGTTTGAGGAGGGGATGTGTATTCTTGGGATTAATCTTGTTAAAGATTAATTCCATTTTGGATAACATAAGCATAATCTTGTTGAATTAGAACTATTTTTAGTTTCCATCTTGGAATATTCATTCTTGTTCTATTTGTGGTGGGTTTCATTGGTTTTTTTGTTTAAGTTTTGTTCAATTTATTTTTTGTCTCCTTTTCTATTTCATTCTACAATTCTACTTTGGTAATTTAGAAACATTGAATATTAAATAGGTTACAGAGAGGGATTTGGACTTGCAAGTTGCTACTCATTTAAAATGGCGCATACTACTGAATTCATGTCTCCTAAAATTATGGAATATTCATGCCTCACCTTCACTAGTTTTTTGGTTCATTTGGTGAATGAACTGCTACTGAATTCCTCATCAGAACATGTTCAGTCTTCACGAAGAGGATAAGGAATTTTATGAAAGAAAAAAATCATTAAAGCTCATGTGCCAATCACATGTCACACATTAATTAGCATTTTAATTTCTAGGACTTAGGGGGGGTGTAGGTGTAACAACAAATTGGCTTCTTTGTTGTCCTTTTTCGTGTTGTCCCCGTATTGTCCCTCCAAAACGATGTCGTTTTAAAGGGATAGCACGAGAATCGCACGAAAATGGACAGCAGAGAAGCCAGGTCCGTGTAACAAACCCTCGTAAATTAAGGGGTTTTTTGGTAGGGTTCAAAAAGGGATGGGTATCAAGTGTAATAAGTCCAAACCTCAAGAAAGTTTGTGTAATTTACTTCTGATTTTAAGATGAAATCTAACATGATATCAAAACCTGTAACCTATCTTGATAAATTGTCTATTCTAGTACGCGCACTTGTTATGGCCACGACCAGGTGGAGGATAGTGTTAGTAGATATGGTAAAATGGGTCGGCCCAAGTTAGTTAGCCCACCATCGATCAATATGGTAGGACGGGGTGGATAACTCAGGTGGGTTGGCCCACCATCTAGTAGGCACACTCGTTGGGGGAAAATTAAAGGCGAGGTGGGTTGGCCCACCAACCCGTCATATTTATTTGTTTTTAATAATACTTATACTTTATATTTTATAATATATGAGAAGTGAATTAAAAAAAAAAAGTTTGGGTTTGGATTTGTCTTCTTCTCTCATTGTCTAAACTTTCATTTGTCTTCTCCTCACAGCACCACTCTCTCTCTCCTAGTCCTCCTCTGTGTCACATTCTAGCAGCACTCACAACCAAGCCTCTCGCTCCTAGTCACAGATTCACAATGTTCCTCTTGCTCTCAATCACATGGCGACAACATTATGCCTTACAATCACGCTATTTGGTCTCTCTCTCTCTCTCTTTCTCTCTTGGTTGTCCACCATGTCGGTGTCATTGTGCCTCACACTCACGCAGTCTCATGCCAATGCCATTGTGCCTCCCAGTCACATTTTCCTATCATTCTCTCTCTCTCTCTCTCTCTCTCTCTCTCTCTCTCCTGGTCCTTCTTTGTGTCCCCCTTCATGATCACTCATAGAGTCCAAGCCTCTCACTCTCAGTCACGACACCACGCTGATGATGTTGTCCCTCATAGTCATGCTATTCGATCTCTCTCTCTTGGTTGTCCACCATGTTGATGTCGTTGTGCCTCACACTAAAGCCATTATGCCTCGTAGTCACACGTCCAATCACTCTCTCTCTCTGTCGGTCCTTATTTGTGACTCACTCTGGCGGCACTTGTTGAGTCTAAAGCTCTCGCTCTCAGTCACGGACTCACGGTGTGCCTCTCGCTTTGAGTCTCACATTAATGACGTTGTTCCTCAAAGTAACCTCTAGCTCTGAGAGTTATCTCTCTCTCAAGTTTCAGTCTTTCTAAATTGTGACTTGATTATGTTTCCTAATATGTCAGTATTTATGTGTTTGTTGTTTGCATCTTTATTGTACTTGTATAAAAAAATGAAAAATGATGTGTTCCTTGCCCAAGCATTTCTGTGGGATTTTTTAAAATTCTTTTTGTAAAATATAGAGGGCTATCCTACTAGTCTGCTAGCCCACCTTTTGGCAGGGTGAGTCAGGATGTTAAGTCCCCTAAATTTTAGTGGGTCAGCTCGTCCTTACTCATTTTTGGCCGGCAGAAGGTGTGATGAGCCTAAATAAGTTGAACCAACCTGTTTTGTCATCCCTAGGTGTTAGGAAGAAAGTTTCATATCGTCTACCTCAGTTTTTGGAATGCAACTTATATATCAATTGGATAACTTCACTTAATGTCAATTGATTTTAAGATGAAATCTAACTTCTGTTCATGTGACATTAAATTATATAGTTATAATAATATAGGTTAAATTACTCATTTGATCCCTATAGTTTCATGATTCTTACCTTTTTAGTTCATATAGTTTGAAAGTGGTTTCTTTAGTCCATATAATATATATTTTAATTTTCTTTTAGTCCCTATAGTTTAAAAGTGTTTTTTTAGTCCTTATAATTTGTATTTTAATTCTCTTTTAGTCCCTATAATTTAAAAACTATAGGAATTAAAAAGACCACTTTCAAAACTATAGGGACTAGAAGAGAATTAAAATGTAAACTATAGGAACTAAAAAGACCACTTTCAAACTACAGAGACTAAAAAAGTAAGAATCATGAAACTATAGGGACAAAATGAGTAATTTAACCAATAATATATAAACAATGTTTTTTTATTTTCAATCTCTAATTTTGTTGTATAGGACTGAAGTTGAGCTGCTTGGAGAAATCATCAACATTGTCAATCTTGAATTAATGAGGTTGGATAAGAATCCAGTTAGCTTAAAAGGACTTATTGGAATTGACAGATCAATTCAATATCTAGAGTCGATGCTACAACATGAGTCAAGCAACGTCCGTGTTATTGGAATTTGGGGTATGGGTGGTATTGGAAAGACAACCATTGCACAAGAAATTTTAAATAAACATTGTTCTGGATATGACGGTTATTGTTTTTTGGTAAATGTAAAGGAAGAAATAAGAAGACATGGAATAATTACCTTGAAGGAAATTTTTTTTTCTACACTACTACAAGAAGATGTGAAAATGATCCCAGCAAATGGATTGCCAAATTATATCAAGAGAAAGATTGGTCGCATGAAGGTTTTAATTGTTCTAGATGATGTAAATGATTCAGATCTACTAGAAAAATTGTTCGGAAACCATGATTGGTTTGGACCAGGTAGTAGAATCATTTTAACAACTAGAGACAAGCAAGTGCTTATTGCTAATAAAGTTCATGTTGATGATATATACCAAGTTGGGGTATTGAACCCTAGTGAAGCACTTGAACTTTTCATCTTACATGCCTTTAACCAAAAGCATTTTGATATGGAGTATTATAAATTATCAAAGAGAGTGGTGTGTTATGCCAAAGGTATTCCATTAGTTCTTAAAGTTTTGGGTGGTCTTCTTTGTGGAAAAGATAAAGAAGTGTGGGAAAGTCAGCTAGACAAACTCAAAAACATGCCAAACACAGATGTTTACAATGCAATGAGATTGAGTTATGATGATCTAGATCGCAAAGAACAAAAGATTTTCTTAGATCTTGCATGTTTCTTCATAGGATTGGATGTGAAAGTGGACCTCATAAAAGTTTTATTGAAAGATAATGAAAGAGATAATTCAGTGGTTGTTGGATTAGAAAGGTTGAAAGATAAATCTCTCATAACCATTTCTAAATATAATATTGTGTATATGCATGATATCATACAAGAAATGGGTTGGGAGATTGTTCGCCAAGAATCTATTGAAGACCCTGGCAGTCGCAGCCGATTATGGGATGCCGATGACATTTATGAAGTATTAAAAAATAATAAGGTAAAAGCCTTAATTAAAAATGAGATGTTTTTCTTTCTAACATTTGAATTCTTTTGTGGGAAATGTGGCTTCTAATGATGTTTTAAATTTTTCTTTTACTATAATGGAAGGGAACTGAGTCCATAAGAAGCATAAGAGCAGACTTGTCAGCAATTAGGGAGCTGAAGTTAAGCCCTGACACATTTACTAAGATGAGTAAACTACAATTTTTGTATTTTCCTCATCAAGGTTGCGTTGATAATTTTCCTCACAGGCTTCAATCTTTTTCAGTTGAGCTAAGGTATTTTGTTTGGAGGTATTTCCCTCTAAAATCCTTGCCAGAGAACTTTTCTGCCAAAAACCTTGTTCTCTTGGACTTGTCTTATAGCCGGGTGGAAAAACTTTGGGATGGAGTACAGGTAAACAAATCTTCCTGTTATATTGTCTCCTGATTCAAATACTACAAAATTAACAGCATAAGTTCATGCGTGATGTCTGCATTTTGTTATAGAATTTGAAGAATTTAAAAGAAGTTAAAGTCTCTGGTTCTAAAAACTTGAAGGAGCTTCCAAACCTTTCAGAAGCCACAAATCTTGAAGTATTGGATATCAGCGCTTGTCCTCAGTTGGCTAGTGTGATTCCTTCTATTTTCTCTCTCAACAAGCTCAAGATAATGAAGCTAAATTATCAGTCCTTTACACAAATGATAATCGATAACCATACAAGCTCCATTAGTTTTTTCACCCTTCAAGGGTCTACAAAACAGAAGAAATTAATTTCAGTGACATCAGAGGAATTAATTTCATGCGTTTGTTACAAAGAAAAACCCTCGTCTTTTGTATGTCAAAGCAAGCTCGAAATGTTTAGGATAACCGAAAGTGACATGGGGCGCTTGCCTTCAAGCTTTATGAATCTTAGAAGACAGCGATATCTTAGAGTTCTAGATCCGAGGGAGCTTCTTATGATAGAGAGTGGCTCTGTAGATGTCATAGATTGCAAATCATTGAAGGACGTATTGGTTCTTGTTGAACAATTCAGGTATAACAGCAGTGACGTTGACATTCAGAATTACCAAGGATTAATCGAAGAATCGGTGGTGGTGGCATTAGATGCAATTTCATCAACTGTTGAAACTGTGTTTGACCATTCAGAGCTTATAGATGACAAGATATTAATTCATATTGATGAAGAAAAGTTGAATCCATCGAAGATAATTGATGAATAATATTCAAACTGTGGAAAAATATTTAATGAAGGTACTAGGTCCTCAACAATGCTTTGAATAATGTTCAACATCAATGAAAAGAGAGTAGGAAGTTACATTTGACATGCAAATAAATATAGAGATGTTGTTACTTTATTAATTAAAGTCTTGTACCCATTAAAATTTGAGCTTTTTATTTTTTCTTTTAATATTAAATGTTTGTAAAGCTTTTGTGGTAACTTGTAAAGTTGGGTAAGAGGTTGCTTATGCTAAAAAAAATAAGTTGCAGCTGTAGGCTAATGGTGCTTTCCCTTTTAGCTTAGTCATGAGTACCTTTTGCTTTGCCCAACTTGGGGCTTCATAGTTTGTTTATTTAAGAACTTGTTGTAACTCTTCATATGTATGCATTGCTGAAGTATATCAAGTCAGTTTGCTCTGTTTCATTTGTATGTGGTTGCTGGTTTATAATTCACAACCTTTAATTTTCTGCATCATCTTACAGTCTTTTTCCTTGGTTGACAATCTGATTGCATAGTCTGATCATTCTGTTGCATGTCTGATGCACAGTCTAATCAGATTTATAGCATAGTCTGATATCCTTTTTTGTTATGTCTTATACCTTGTTTCATATGCTATTTTCTAACAGTACCACATGAATATATTTTTGGATTTGGCCAATAGAGATGGATTAATTGTTACAAATAGGAAGCCTGTACATGCCCATTGTTGTGCAATTGACAATGATGATTCTGTAACAAATTAAGAAGAGAGAAGGTACAAGTGTCCAAGGCAGGTAAACTCTAACTTTTATTCTTGATTCGTTCCATATGGTTTGCACATCCATAATGAAGTGTATCCTCAATGACAGTTTACAGAATAATAGTTGTTTTGTGCAATCAGAAACTCATAGTTTTAATAAAATGTAGTCCTGTAGAAGCTATACTTTTGCTAGACTTATTATTAGCCTATTTTACTTATTCCTTCAACCAAGTAATTTTCATTGAGATTAGTGCTTGCAGCTGGACTCACTCTTTTAGGTTGGAGCTATAGTGGTTGGTATAAATCTTCTGTTTTCTTCAGAATCTGATTCATGTTGCTTTCTACCCGTGTCTCCAAATTCTTAGTGATTTCAAATTTGTTTACTCTTAATATTTTAGAAGCAGGAAAAACCAACTTTGTCAGCAATGTTGTCGTAAGTTTTCTGAATATTCTCTGTTGTACAAAGACTTCTTCCTTTACAAATTTGTGACTGGTGTATAATGTTTCATTGGTGATATAGGAGGGACAAAGTTTGAGAGTGCTTTGTCCTAAATATTTTTCTTGTTTTTAGTTATATCTCAAATTTAATTTAAATTCAAGGATTTTTATTTTTTGTTATGGATGACTTTTTTTTATTTGGGTAGTTTAATAGATATTTATAATATATTTATTTAAGTTATGACTTTAATAATGAAATTTATTTTAATTATTTATGATGTTTTAAAATTTTTATATAATATTAAATGAATTAAAACTATTTTGCATAATTTAGATATAGATTATAGTGACACATAATTTCTCAAAATTTTAAATGTATAGGTATAGGTTATAGTGACACATAATTTATGTTGTTGAATCTTATTTAAAATCCACAGTAAAATTGTGTGTATATGTCAAATAGGTTTATATATATATATATATATATATATATATATATATATATATATTTATATGCCTATAGTGATATTTTTTGTCTTTTCCTATAGGTAACTTTCCTTCTAGTGATACCAACGTGAAGAAGTATAGTTTTCGGAGAATATGGCCAACGAAATCAATGATCCCTGCCTGAATTGCTCCAACAAGTGATGGTCATATTTCATCTCCTTTCTCAAGTTTATCATTTACAAATAAAGGCATGCATTTGCTTTTGATGGAAAGCCTCGGTCAAATAACCAAGAAAACCGTGACGAATGTCCTGCTCCTAAAGTTTATAAAGACATCATACTTTATCTGAGGAACGTTATCTGCCGGCATTTGCTTTGATGCTACATCCATCAATCCGGAAATAAATAGGAGAAAAAGATAAAGAACAAATTTCATTCAAGAAGCTCCGCTGGAAGAGGAATTTCCCATTAATTCGAACAATTTCTGGGTCGTTCTTTGTCTCTGCAATCTTATCTTAAATATCACACTAAAGGAAGCACAAGGTGACTGGAAAGAAAAAGAAAAAAAATCGAGATATATATACTATATATTATATATTATATATATATTAATATATATATATATATCTTTTGGCATAATTCATTCTTCTGCACCTTATCTTTGACCGAAAATGAAAAATATCACTGTATAGCAATTACTGACGTTGAATTGATGCTTCGGCTTGCTAGGGATAACTTAACTATTGCTCATTTAACGAAGGATGATGGAAACATCACTTGACCTTGGTTTTTATTAAAAAATAAAGAAAAAATATATTTTAATACTCAAATGCTAGTACACATCTAGGGAGATAGAGAAAAAAAATATAAGTATGATATATGACACAATGTGAAAGGAAGATAAAGAGAAATAAAAGTTGATGTTTGAAATATTAAAATGTGAAAACATCACCACTCACAGTGGTTATTGGGAACATGTGGACTCGAGAGAACATTTTGAAATGGTGTTAGGTAACCCTAAATTCATAGAAAATTACAATCATTAGTGCTACGGTGGTATTGATATATTTTTTTTTTAAAAAAAATGTAAATATATTGTAAAACAGGGTATAAGAAATACCAGTGTTAAGCATCTTACATCAACCCCGCTACAAGACACAGACAGTGGTTATATCCTATCTAACATTTGAAAAATGCAAAAATTAAATGGTGAAATGAAGATTTTGTGTCCGAGACTTTTAGCTGATCTAAAGTTTCCTAACGTTTACAATTCGAAGGAAGACTTTTGTGTTTTCCCAGGGCTTCGTTAAATATTTAATTAGTAAGCAGGTTGAGTTTTTTCTTTTTTTTCATTCTTGCCACACTAGAGCATGTTGCCAATATTGTGATTTGATTAATCTGTTAATGTTAGTTGTTGTACAAATAAAAATTAAACTTGCTTGTCATATTTATTGGCTATAGCTCATAGTGAAATTTTCATTTCGATTGGTCATTTATCTACATATTTTTAGCCTTTACTTGTCTTAGCACAACGAATCCAACTCAGTTTGCAACTACTAATGTGATTTATTAGGAAAAAAATAGATCCTTGTATATGCAACTTTGAAATATTTTAGGCTCAAAGGCATATTTCGTCCTTTATGTTTTCACTTTTGTTCAGTTTGGTTATTTATTTGGCAAAATTACAAATTTGGTCCCCCTAATTGTTTCTAATTTCAATTTTGGTCTTCCTTTAAAATTATTGACGCATTTTGTCCTCCTTTTTTTATCCAATCATGCAATCTTGATCCCCCAATCCAAATTTGGATGTTGACCGTTAGCAACTTACGTTGACTGACACGTGTCAACATCTAAGGAGTCCGTCAAACGATTCACGATTTTTAATTGAGTGTGGTAAATTTTATTGTACGGTAACCCTAAAACCTAAAAGCCTCATATCACAAAATCCCTAAAACGTTTTGCGGCCAATGGCAACCACGAAGCTTATGGATTCTTCGAGGTGACCTGTAAGTTGTCGCATGATTTCACGGGCAATCGCAACCCCTGCAGCACCCTTATGGGTTCGTTTCTTGTTCTTCGCTATCTGGTTCATTTCTTCGAGGCAAATCGTTAACATTCTAGGTTGTGGAAATCGCAAACCCGTAAGCTTTTTGCCTCGTCGTCGTCTAGTTGGTTTTTAGAAGCAAGAATGTCGTTTTGTTTAGGTGTCAAAGGTGGTGGTTAAAAAACATGGTTGTCGCCTGAAACATGTCATCGTCAGCGTCGTTCCCATGGAAAGAAGTTCCTCATCGTACACCTTAGAGCCCCGAAGTCGCGTGATGTGTTTGTATAACGTAGAGACTCCATTGGTGACATCATGGATTGAAGATAATCCATGAAAGCTTTTTATGGTTGTGGTCAATATAAGGTAAGGAATAATGTATATCGTGGGTTATGTTATGGTTTATTTGTTGACTATTTTTGGTTATTTTGGGCATGTAGGTTATAGGTAGGAAATTGTGTAATTATTTTAAGTGGCATGATCTAGTTGCGAACAGTTGTCAGAAGAGGATCATTGTAGCATTGATGAAGAAGGTTGATGAATTGAACTTGAGGGAAAAGGATTTGCAAACCAAGATCAATGACATGAAGATGAAGGGAAAATTTTTAGGAATTGGATTGGTTTTTTCTTGGGTCTGTGTTTGCTTGTTGGTGTTTTTATTATGTTGTAGGGGAATGTGATTTATTGGTGGTAATTTGGTTTTTTGTACTTTGCCCACTCTAATGGTTTAGTTTGAAAGTAATGGTGATAAGTTGGTTTTTTGTACGCCCACTGTAATTAGTGAATTATGTTAATGAAAGAAGATTTCATTGGTTTTGAAGTTTGGTATTGATTTGGTATTCAGCTTTGAAATTTGTTTTCACTTAAATTTGACAAACTGTGTTTCGTTAGTGGTTTGCGCAGTTGTTTTTTTTTTTTTTTGTACAAATGGTGATAAGTTAAAAGCAAGTTCCAAAAGCCTAATTGGACAAATTGGAAAAATGGTGATAAGTTGGTTTTTTGTACTCTACCTACTTGTTAGTGGTTTGTTTTCACTAGAAAACATAGATTTAACTTGAATTTTAAGAACAAAATAGAGACAGAAACCTGAACTAAACAAAGCAGTAACTTGAACTAAACAACAAAACATGATTACACAAGAGTGCATTACATAGCCTCCTTAAACAATTACTTATACATATACTGTATAATTAATTAGATTAAGAGTGCATTACAAAGCCTCATTGAATAGAGCCAAAA
>NW_024464658.1:308879-311164 GCF_000004515.6 Glycine max | reverse complement strand
GGTACTATCACCTCCTTGAATTCCTACACATGTGGTCCCACTTGTACATGAAACATTCTTTTGTTTCTTTGTTACAACATTGGTGAGAGATGTTGTTTGTCTCTTCAAGTTTTGTTAATATTGAGCACAAATATTATAAGAATGGTTAAAGTCACAAAATCTATTGAATGTAATGGAAAACACATATTGAAGGCAAATTACCTTATTACCCCATTTTGGAATGTTCTTATCTGCACTTGTCTTTCATTTACATGTCCTTTGTTGTGACCAATTTTTCCACATTTTTTATAAACAATTGATTTTGACTGTCTTGGCAGCTTGAAGCTATTCCTAGGCTTATCATTTCTCTTGTTCCTTGCTTTCTTTGGTCTTCCAAGAGCTCTCCTCATCACTAGTGGAAGCATCGCTGGTGTTTGTAAAGGAGGCCATAAGTTTGGTCCATTACATGGATATACAATAAATGAATATGTTGCCAAAACAGTAGATTTCCAATCAAGTGAAACAATAAAACATATTCAATTCAAAACAATTACCACAAAACAACAAATTAACAATATAACAATTACAGAAAAGAAGACTTGTAATAAGAAATGTCACTAAGTTCAGGTCTCAGCACCATCGATCCACATGCATGCTATTGAATGAGTGCATGAAATTCCAGTTAACTCCCAGTTTCTACAAGAACATGTCTATTCTTTAAAATTGACAACAAATTTTTCTATGCCCTTTGACACCTTAAATGAAGACAAATTAGCATCACCTGACCAATGTGGTCATGCTTCACATGCTTTTTTTATTTTTCCAATGATCTGCTGAACTTTAGGATAGATGGAACCCTCATACATCATGAGGGTAGTCCTCAACTTGACAATTCTAGAACTTATGTAAAATCGGATTCCCTCCAACAGAGTAATAATTGGCTCGTCTTTGTACTTCATTATTACATTGTTGAATGTCTCACGCATGTTATTGACTTGCAAATCACGTGTTGTGTTTACCTTAAAAGCAGATCTTGTCCAAGTAGTAGGGTTTAACCTTTCCAGATCCTTCCAAGCTTCTACATCATAACATTTAATTTGATTCATGGCCTTGTCCCAATCAGGGGCAATTGTTGCTCGAGCTTCCATCCACATCAACTCTTTCATTTGTTCTCCCAAATACTTCTTTTTCCAATTACCATATAAATGTTTAACACACAGTCTATATTCTATGTTATTGCCAAACTCCTTGATTACCTCAACCAAACCCTGAAAATAATAGTTAATAAATTAAATTATAGTAACAATTAGATGCCCAACATAATTTTAATATTTACCTTTTGTTGGTAAAAAATGAAAGCCCAACATCCTTCTTGAATACCATCTAAGTCAGCTATCAATAGATCAACAAACCACTTCCGAGACGAATAATTTTCAGATTCCACTACAGCATTAGCAATAGGAAACATTTAATTGTTTCCATCTTTGCCTACTACAAACAACAATTGGCCACCATATTTTCCTTTCAAAAAGCACTCATCCAATCCTATCAAAGGCTTATAAGTGTTTGCAAATGCACTCTTACAAGCCTCCAAGCATACATAGATACGTTTAAACATAGGGCCATGAAGAGTTAAGTCACATTTAATCTTCACAGTGTTGTTCTTGTTTTTTTGTATGATCTCAACAACATAACTTCTTAAATATTTATACTGATCTTTGGTTGCACCTTCAATTTTTCCATTGCCCTAACCTTTATTCTATATGCCTGATCCATAGTCAACCTGAATCCCCTTTTTCTACAGCGTAAGCAATTAAGGCTTTTAGTTTCATGTCGGGAGTATGCATTAATAAAGACATGAACCTTTTTGCCACCCACTTAGGTTTTGCATTAATATGCCTGATCCATAGTCAACCTGAATCCCCTTCTTAGATATCATAGCAAAGGTTTTGATAGTCTCTAGAATTTGTTTCTTATTACTAAATTGCAACCCGACCTTAAAATTTACATCATCATTTTCAAGCACATTAAAATGAGGAAATATGACTTTTAGAGGACCTTCATCTTCACTTCCATCTGGGGTGACTACTCTAACTAAATGTGGGGTGACTTGATTAGTATCAAATGTGGGGTGACTACTCTGACTAAATGTCCGAGGGTCCAACGATTCTGTCTAATCCCATCTTTCTTCAAAGTCACTATATGAAACTTCACTACAATTATTGCTATCATCATCATCTTCCTCAGCCTCAACATCATCCTCCACCACACCCTCAACAACAACCTCTATCTCACCTACAACAACA
>NW_024464658.1:289398-290230 GCF_000004515.6 Glycine max | reverse complement strand
ATCCAGTAGCTTGCATTGCTGATCCGAATACCAGCGTAGGTATTGATTCCGATCTAATTTTAGTAACTTTTTATTAGAGATAATCATATATTTGAGTTGCATAATATCATTTTGAAGAAGCGGTTAAGTTGAAATAATTTCATGTAGTTGATCAACGAGCTTGGTTGTAACTTTTTCCCGATTATGTTATCCGTTAATTAATTGTTTATTTGTAGAGAGGAGATGTTTATGATTGTATAATAGAAATCACTCTTAATACAATTTTCAAAATGTAATTATTATAAGAATCAATAAAGTTATCATATATTATAAATTATATTTAAAAGAGTGTATAAAATTATTTTATATAATTGGTGTATAATATATTTTCTCAATATTTATTAGCATATATTTCTCTATTTATATTTTATATAACTTACCACTGTACTACCGCATTATTCAGATGTGTTAATGTGTATACTAAAAAAAAACACGGATTTGTTAATGTAGTAGACACGAGTCATTTGATGTTCCTTATGTTAAGGCTATAATTGGGTTTCAACCCGCAGGTTATTCAAAAGATCATCATCATCGTTGGGTTCCTTTCAGGGTCAAAGTGAAACTGCTTCTTTCTTCTATTAAACAGCAGGTCTAGTAGAATATTGGTTCGACATGCTTCAGTAGTTAAATCCGGTTTGTAGCATCAATTAGGTTATTAAAAATCATTGGAGGTCAGTAATCAGTATTTGCGTTAAAGCGATATTCATCAATCATTCATTTTGGGTCAAAGATAAGGCGCAGATTGAAGTATAATGAAGTTGCAATAGTTCTGATCAGTAGATAAAATTAATTG
>NW_024464658.1:239437-275293 GCF_000004515.6 Glycine max | reverse complement strand
AAATAAAATTTTTAATATATTGAAGACTCAATATAACGTATAAATTTATTTAGGACCCAAAACAAAATTCGATAATTCATTAAGCTAGGACCTTAAATATATTTATGCAAAAAATTATTGATAGTTGTATTTCAGTATATAATATTGATGACTTGAATATGTTTTAAGTTCCTCAAATTTGGACATATCTTTATAAGTCTTCCAAATTAAAATTTGCATTTCTATAGTTTCTCACAGTTGTGAAATACTTTTTACAGTCATGTTTGCCATAAAAAAAGTTGTCGTGCATCGTGTATCCAGATCACCAAAAATCAATTATCAAGAAGCATTAAAAAAACATTTCGCAAACAAGAGGGACTTAAAAAGTTACAAATTTTAATTTGGAAACTAAAAAATACAAACTCTTAAATTTAAGGGACTAAAAATATATTAAAACCAAATACTATTTACTACTTTGGCCCCCTCAAAATAATTGGTGATGCCCCGCTACTGTCTAGTAGTGATATATAGCTCAATAGTTTTCTGCTGTCATCAACTAGACCATATGAAACAAGAGCCACCTTGCACATCTCTCTTTTTCTACTGTTGGTATAGAGGCAAGCTATCGGTTTAAAAAATAACATCTGTTAGACACAGTTCAGCTACAGTTATAATCGCCCATCTAAAAGCAGCAACCTCTGCTTCCTTTGATCCCAACAGGCTCAGAAAAATATGTTGTAGGCTTGTAGCTGCTATGACATTTCTTCCTTGATCCGGAACAATCAGTCTGATACCCGTGTCTATGTTGTTTCTATTTGCAGTATCAAAATTTGCTTTATAAAACCCTACCGCTGGAGCTTTCCATACCACAGTCTCTTGCTGACCTTCTCTCCTGTTGATTGGCCGATAGGGTTGGCAGGCATAGCTTGGAACATTTTGCATATATATAACCTTATTGCATTTCATCCTCTGATCCTTGAAAACACACTGGTTTCTACTAAACCACAATGACCATGCTCAACCACAAAACATTGCTTTGCCTTCCTCATCCAAGTTGGTAACCACATCCTGAAACCAAGCTTTGAAATAACACTACCCCAAAAATGACCTTTTGCTGACAAATTTATAGTGCCAATAATACAATTTCCAATAAATACTTTCTAATCTACATGTCTTAGTGGCTAATAAATTTAGGTCAACAAATACTAGTATTTACTCTAAATTAAATTAATGGTTGGTAAAGATAATTTATTTTCATAACATATCCACATCCACTTATGTGATTTTCATTTGCAATATTTTTTTTTTATTTTTCATTTCTCCAGTTTAAGCCCCCCCTCTGCTTTAATTTTGATCTTTGTATTTTACAAAAAATCTCATACTTCCATGTTTCTCTTTTTGTTGCTTCCATAACCCTCCACAACCTCAAGCCACTCCTCCCCCTCCCTCCGCCGAACGCCACTGTCTCCACCGTAACTCTCTCTCTCTCTCCTCAAAGGTGAGCCTCAAGCACTAGATTTGAATCCTTTGTTAGAATCACAAGGTAATTTTTCACTATATGAATTTATCATTGAATTGTTTCAACTTGTAATCACAGATTTTGTGCTTTAATTGATGGTGGTCTCCATTTCTCATTCACATTCTCTTTTTGCAATCTCATTAGCGATTCATTCTTAGTAAGTTTTTGTTGCAGTTTATTTTTATAGTGATTAAAGGATTTTAGCCAAATGGAAATTATGTTATTCCATGGTTCTTATGATTTTAGAAATTATCTTAATGTTCTTAATTTTGTTTTTGTTACTGATAACCGCGAAATATAAGCTAATTTAATGGTCAATTTGGATTAATAAGTGGGTATAATTTATTTATTTTATTACTATTTTTAATGAAATAATGAAAAAATTAACATCTTTGTTATTTTTAATCAGCATAATTCAAAAGAAGAAGAATTGAACTGTTTTAGAGGGAATTCGACGAAAAATTGTGAAGAAAAAGAAGAATTGGATAGCTTGCTCAGCGTGTAATCCAAGCCCGCCGCGCAACACTCACTTAGTGGGCAATTCCAGGCTTAGCGTGTAATCTCACATCTTTGTTGGACAAATGGCCTCAATTATCTTAAGAAGGGGTAAATTAATTTTCCACTAACAAACTTTTAATTCCCTTCTAAATGAGATAGGCTCAGAATGCAGAAGAAACAACAATCAATTTAATAATGTTCTTTAAACATGCAAGACAAAATTGATTGCAACAAAATAAATGAGATAAGGGAAGCGAGAAATGAAAACTTGATTTATAATGGTTCGGCCACTTCTCATGCCTATGTCCGGTATTCAAGTAACCCACTTGAGATTTTTCACTATCTTTGTAAAACTCATTTTACAAAGTCTGAATCACACAGGGACAACCCTTCCCTTGTGTTCAGAATTCCTTACAACCTAAGAAATCCTCAATCCCTTAATCAATCTCTTTGAATAAGAAGAAAGAAGAGGAATTCTCTCTTTAAGAGAAGAATATTACAATTGAAGATCTTGTAAGAATCCTTATAGATTTTTGCAAGTGTTTGGCCAAGGATTTCTTTTAAGAGAGCATTTGACAATGAAATTCTCTTGGAATATCTCTCTCATCTTTTTTGAAGTCAGACACACACATATATATAGGTCCTTCGTGCCTTTTCAAAATGGTTTGAAAAGATGTGTCTTTTCAAAAAGATTTTTCAGAAAATCTTCACTGGTAATCAATTCCAGGTTTCTGGTAATCGATTACACAGTTATATTTTGAAGGGTCATGAATTTTGAACTTGAATTTCAAGAGTTCCATTGCTGGTAATCGATTACAAGTTCAAAAATCAAATTGAAAACCCTTATTAACAGCAATTTTTTCAAACTTCCCTTCTGGTAATCGATTACACTGCCTTGTAATCGATTACACTGCCTGGTAATCGATTACCAGAGCCTTGGGTGACTTTAAAACCTTTTGTTTTGAGGCAAGACTTGATCTTGAAGAAATCATGAAGCAAGGCTTTGTTTGTTGAAGCAATCTTGTATTAATCTAGAAGCAGTATTTATCCTTTGAAGCGGCCTTGTTTAATTCTTCTTTGGCATCATCAAAATCATGTATACATACATTCACATTCTCCCCCTTTTTGATGATGACAATCAAACGATTTGTTTTCGACATCATCAAAACATACATGATTCACATTCTCCCCTTTTTTGTTGATGACACTCATTATATAGCAAATTCTTTTTTGCATCATCAAAACCTGCATGATTTATATTTTCCCCCTTTTTGATGATGACAACCACCTATAGGTTAGGAGCAACAAAAAAAATATCTATTTGTATATAGTTTACTCCCCCTTGGTTTTGCAATGATTGCTTATATGAGACAGTTGAAGATTTCATAGATTTCATATATAAAAAGTTGTCTCATAAAGAATAGATAATTTCCCTTACTCTCTTATCTTTTATCTATCTCTCCCCTTTTATCAACATCAAAAGCAAATCATGAACAGAGAGGAGAAAACCACTTGTTGCAATATATGAGAGTCAAGTGATATCAAAAGGCATTAAAACAAACTACTTTACACCGAAAAAAATACATATCCACTATAAAACAATCAAAAGATGTAAAAAAAATTATCTAAGACAATCAAAACTCAATCAAGAACAATCATTAAAAACAATCATCAAAGACAATCAAAACTCAATAAAGAATCATCACAAGAAAATAATCATCAAAGACAATAAAAAAACTCAAGCAGAAAACAAGCATCAAAACTCAAACAAAAGTTAAAAATCATAGGCAAAAATAATCAAAAGTAATCAATAAAAAATAAGTGACCTTTTTGGTATCATTGATATTATTTGTTGGACTTGATGATCAAGTGACATTTATTTGTTGTCTCCATAAATCACATATTCACAATTTTTAGGAGAAATATGAATATCCTTTGATGCATATCCCGCCATATGTTTGGAGCAACCGCTATCAATGTATCAACTTTGCTCTTCTCCGCTTTCATAGTCTTTTAACATGAGACCCAGATTTATAATTTTATTTTCTGGATCACTTGAAGAATTTATGTCATTATCTTCCCAAGTGATGTATGCTTTCTTTTCTTTGAAATTCCTCTTGTCGGATTTTTTCATTCTTCTTTTAAAGTCAAGACACTCAAATCTCATTTTTCATCCTTCTTCTTTATTCTTTCATCATCATTCCATTCTTCACTAGGTTTTTTTTTATAGTTGCATTTCTCTCTACCATTGTAGGAATAAAGGGGTGAAATTCAATGGCTTCCCATATCTTTAAATCTATGGCTTCAATAAATATCTGCATTCAGGTTTTCCAATAGTGATAATCCTCGCCATTGAACATAAGAGGCCTATTAATAGAATTTCCCTCAGGAAATGGAAAGTTAGATGAAGCCATATCTATTCTTGAAGTTTTTAAACTTTATACAAGAATCCTGCTCTGATACCACTTGTTGGACAAATGGCCTCAGTTATCTTAAGAAGGGGTGAATTAATTTTCCACTAACAAACTTTTAATCCCCTTCTAAATGAAATAAGCTCAAAATGCAGAAGAAACAACAATCAATTTAATAATGTTTTTTAAATATGCAAGACAAAATTGATTGCAACAAAATAAATGAGATAAGGGAAGAGAGAAATGCAAACTTGATTTATACTGGTTCGACCACTTCTCGTGCCTATGTTCACTACTCAAGCAACCCACTTGAGATTTTTCACTATCTTTGTAAAACTCCTTTTACAAAGTCTGAACCACACAGAGACAACCCTTCCCTTGTGTTCAAAATTCCTTACAACCTAAGAGACTCTCGATCCCTTAATCAATCTCTTTGAATAAGAAGAAAGAAGAGGAATTCTCTCTTTAAGAGAAGGATATTACAATTGAAGATCTTGTAAGAATCCTTATAGATTTTTGCAAGTGTTTGGCCAATGATTTCTTTTGAGAGAGCATTTGATAATGAAGTTCTCTTGAAATATCTCTCTCATCCTTTTTGAAGTTAGACACGCACACACATATATAGGTCCTTCGTGCCTTTTCAAAATGGTTTGAAGAGATGTATATTTTCAAAAAGATTTTTCGGAAATTCTTCACTGGTAATCGATTATAGGTTTATGATAATCGATTAAACAGTTATATTTTGAAGGGTCATGACTTTTGAACTTGAATTTCAAGAGTTCTGTTGCTGGTAATTGATTACAAGCATATGGTAATCAATTACAGGTTCAAAAATCAAATTGAAAACCCTTATTAACAGCTATTTTTCAAACTTCCCTTCTAGCAATCGATTACACTGCCTGGTAATTGATTACCAGAGCCTTGGGTGACTTTGAAACCCTTTGTTTTGAGGAAAGGCTTGATCTTGAAGAAATCTTGAAGCAATGCTTTGTTTGTTGAATCAATCTTGTATTAATCTAGAAGCAGTGCTTATCCTTTGAAGCGGTCTTGTTTGATTCTTCTTTGCCATCATCAAAATCATGTATATATACATTCACAATCTTAAATCTTAAATACAGATAAAAAGGAAGACAAGTTAGTTTTTGGTGTACCATTCATAAAAATGTTCTACAACGGTAACATGTAACAATGAAATTTTAACCATTTTTCTCATTACTTTTTTCTTTTGTCACCTCCATTGTTGCTATTAGTCTGGTCGTCATATGATCATGACCAAATAATTAGAAAAAAATATCCAAGTCCCACATTGACTAGAGATAGTGTCAAGAAAGAGCATATAAGGTGAGAGCAACTCTCACTCTATGAGTTAATTTTTAAGGTTGAGTTACTTGGTATCAGAGCCTATAAGGTGAAGGCAACCCTCACTCTATGAACTAGCTTTTAAGGTTGAGTTAGACCCCAGTTTTCTACTCAAATAAGTCAGTAGACAAGGCGAGAAAGAAATCCAAATTCATTATATTTCAAAGATATGCATAAAAGACAATTTAACTCTATCAGTTGCACATAATAGAAGAAGACTCATGTAACCACATTTTAACCAAATGTCAATATGATTAAACCACTTAACTAGTAAACCATTAAATCAGGCTAACATTAATCTATGAAAAATAAGGCACCTATAGGACGTGTTTCCCTAGGTAAAGCTATGCAATTGCAGAGACACCTTAAAGTTCTCGATGTAACTAACTTTAATTTCAAATTTGTTCTTGTTTTTATTTTTCTATAAAATGTTGCCTGGTCCTCTCCTACTATAACTCCCACTGCTCTTCATGAATTTATCTTTTTTCATTAAATTAAATTAAATTTGGTTAGTGATCATCCATTGGAAAAACAACTAATCATACCTCCTCTAGGCTAAGCTCAAAAGTTCTTCCACCAATAGTAAAGGACACTACAGGTAATGAAGAGATATTCCCACAATCAACAGCTGATTCTCCCATCGGGCTAGGCATTTTATCGCAAAGCAGCAATGTCATCATGAGGCAATAAATCAAGAGATGCAGCAGGATGCTTGAATAGAAAAAAGACAACTGACTCACCTGGTTGATGTAACTTAGTATCTGATCTTGTGTCTGATTTCGGCTCAGTTGGTTCTGAATCCAAACAATAGCCATCTCACACGTAGGACAAGCAGCACCATGATGATCACCCGATGATTTTCTTTCATTCTCATCCCCAACACTCTTGATCCCCACACTGAAGGGAGGAAGGAACAAATAATAAAATGAAAATTTTACATAAAATATACTATACTATTTAAATAAACGACCAAAGATTCAAGGAATTAAAATATCTTTGGGACTCACTCAACACCACGAGTCCCATCAAAGCACACAATCCAATTCGGGAACAGATCTTCTTCGGCTGTGTCTAAAAGGTGTCAAGTGAAAAAATCAGATCTTTCGAACATACCCACTCATGACCATAGGCAAGAATCTAATCAACCAAATTTTTTTATATGAATCTCAATTCAGTCAGACAGAAAGTTCAAGCAATATATCTACTTTCCCTTATCCCCATGACTTTGTAAACTTGTTTTTCCATGTGACAAAGATGCAAACAAAAACTAGTTAATCATTGAGATGCATTAATTATCCAACTTCAAATGGCGAAAGAGATTTGCTAGTCACATTTGTGCGCTAAAATATTACTGTGAAGTATTCATTATTTTTGCTAACAAAAATCTGTGTTACCACCCATAGATTAATGAACCTCAGATTCAAGCAAATTTAGTAAACTCATATGACAATAGATGAAAGATGCATGCCACACAAATCTATAACTGATGACACATGCAGGGTTATATATTAAATATTTACATTCTAATATGATAAATTGAAGACGGCATACATACACTTTGAGGATCCAAATAAGATATTCTGCCAAAAACTTAACTAAATATATCTTAATTAATTAGGTTAAACAATTTTAAAATAATGAGATCTTAATCATTTTCATTATTTTAAAAATGACTATAAAAGTGTTAAACAAATTATTAACAAATTTAATATTACAATTAAATTAATTAAATATTGTTTAATATGTAATGAGAAATCTTGTAACACGTATACAGTAAGAAAAAGTTTAGTTTTAATATATACTATTAATATAATTTATTTTTACATTACTAATCAATTAAAATATATTAAATATGATTTTTTAAAATACTTATTATAATTATTAATTTTTTTTGCGAAGGGGTGGCGGTGGGGGCTTCATCATAGGATTTTTTACGAAGGGTCAGCAAAGAAGGGAAGTTCGACCAACCATAACAGTGTGTGCCACACCAATGTCTCTCGAATTTGGACATGCGGACCCATTCCCCAAACCCTACACCACCATCGTGTCGTCACGCCACCACCCAGGCCCCCAACACCAGTGCTCCAATCCCATCCTTCACCCACCACTCCAACTCCATCACTACCACCTTATCCCACCCAAATAACACCAACAACTAGATAAGAGAACAAATGACTCAAGAACCATCACCTCCACCTTAACCCACAAGTTCAAATCGGAGAACCATCACCACCACCTTAAATGCCAACATTGAAAACAATGGAGAACCAATGACTCGCTACGACCAACAATTTTCTTCTGAGAAACCCTTTAGGGATGAAGCATAGCGCAGAGTCAAAAGTGAAGAAGAAGAAGAAATGGAAATAGTCTTATTTTTAAAAATAGTGATAAATATAGTGGCACTTAAAAATCACCACTAGTTGCAGACAAATTTTTTTGGTATTTGCAATCCCAATAATGTTAACTTAATTAGATAAAAAGATTAGATTTATGCATTTTAAAAAAAATTAAGGACTAAATTGAATCTTTTAAAAATTTGAAAATCAAATTAAATCAATTAAAATAATTTGGGAACTAAATTGATAATTAAGTATTTTATTTACAACATTATTTTTTAAAATAAAGGCTAAAATTTGGGACTGAACCCCAAAAAATTATGTTTGATTATTATATTTTTATAAATTTAAATATGTTTTTAGTTCTTCAAATATGATTTATATTATTTTTCGTCCTTTAAATATTTATTTTCTTCTTTCAGTCCCTACAAGCATACAAAGTTAACTTGGACGCTGACGTGTCTGAGAGAATCCTAGTTAGGTTGTGCAACGTTGTTTCAGTTAGTTGAGCTTGATATTTGTGTATTTGGACATTATTTTTTGTTGAAAAGGGTGCGATGGATCTGGGGTGGCTGCTAGGGGGTTTCCCATGTCGTCTTCACACAGTGGCACATTTCATAGAGGCGATGTGTCACGCTTCGATGCTTCAGGACGTTCGTTTTCATCGAGTGATGCAAACTTTGGAAGACAATTTTGGTGATGTCCGTACCGAAATATAGGTATCAGTTGTGTTATTTTTGTATTTTAAATTTTATCTAAATTTTTTTTTTATAATTTTGGTTGTGCAGACTAGGTACTCTTGCGGTTTTTTTAAATGGGAAAATGAACGTGGGGCAAATGAACGTAAGGCAAATGGGGATGCTGGTAATGCGGATCTGACAAGAAAGTAGGGATGGCACTAAGCATGAGTTACAAGAAGCAAGGAGAAAGATTGAGAAGCTAGAAAAAAAAACTTGCAAATGAGAGAATGAAGGGACTGATATTGATTGTTGTTGTTGAGGTGTTTTGGGCAATGGGTTTATTTGTCTCTGTGTTGGTTGTTTTCAACAAGTGACATTTGATATGTTTTGGTCAATTGGGGTCCAATTTGGTTTGGGGAAAGTTTAATGTATTTGGTTCAGTTTTATTAGGATGCAAGTTATGTAATTTGGCCTTTCCTGTTTGAATCAATGAAATGGAGTCACAAATTGGCTCTCATAATGCTTTCATTAGGTTTTACTGTTAATATGGTATATTAAGAAAGTAGGTTTTAAAATTGACCTTAATTTCTTGTTTGAATGAATGAAATCAATTGAATTATCATGATGGACAGAAAATATGAAGACAAAACAGTTAGCTTTCGCATTAATATATTGACATAAAAGTTATGGCTCACACCTGTTGAGGTCGACTAGCCAAAATAAAAACCAAACATAATGGTCAGCCACATAACATAAAGACAACATTGTACACAAAAAAGTTAAAGTAAAGGCCATTCAAATGTCTTAACAAATTGGCCATCCATTTACATAACAACACATATTCCGATTAATTTCCCCAAAATAAAAAAACATTAACATAACCCTTCTTTCAATAACAATGTTTGCCAAAAAAAAAAAACCTAGATTCTTATATGTGCTTCATGTGTGGCTAGTCTGGGTGCCTCCAAATGGTACAATGTCTTATCCTAGTTCATTACCAAATGATGATCCAAGTTGATGCTCCTTCCGGTTACTGGTGTGCCTTTCATTTTCCTTCATTTTTTTCTACATGTTGAACCTAATATTACACCAAAAAAGGTGAGTAAGAAAATTTACAAACCATTCAAGTTAGTTATTGAATATATATGATCATGTATCTTCAGCTTTGTTGCAACAGCCACACACTAAGCGATAATGTAAGCCTGAAATCTACTAGGTAATGTTTGTGTTGGTGTAGACTTCCTTCCCCGAAAATGATGATATTAACTATTAAAAAACGAATTTTCATTTTCCGTCGCAAACACTGTAAATAGGCCTAGAATATGCTAAAGTTCAAAGGTAGTCCAGCAACATTGAGAGTACAAAAGCAACATCCCAAATGGGCTAATACCCATTTAATATAAAACCCTCCACCCCACCCTACACCACACTCTAATCTCATCGCCGCCAAAGCACCCCCTTTTACCAGCAAGGTCAGATCCTAACTTACGCTCAATGGTGCAATAGAGTGATTTTGACTTGTGCAAGTGCTGTAGCAGAGGGGGCGACAACGTATGGTGCAACATAATGAGTGGTTGTTGAAGGTGAAAGGGAATAGGGGACTAGGAGATGTAGGAGGATGAGGGTTTTGAATAGGTGAAAGGGAACAAAGGGAAGTAGCGAGTGCCGCACTCTTATCACTGTGCAATGAGAGGGAATGAGAAAGGTTCACGCGGTTGAGGTTGGGATTGTAACATCCTATTTTTTCGTAGACTAAATTAAAAAGGATTGTTATTTATAAATAAATAGAATTTTAGAAAAATGATGAGATTTTATAAATAAATAAATAAATAAGGAGATATAACTATTAATTAAAATAATGGTTTGAGAAAAAATAAAAATGATATTTTATTTATTTGTTTGATAGGGAATAAAATAGAGTTTGTTTTTATAAAATAATAAATAAAAAAATAGAGTAAATAATAGATTGAATACCCTAGCTATAAATAGTTGTAGGTCAATTTTTACACTGACGATATCTCCTCACTCTCTCATTTTCGTTCCCCCCTCTCCCCTTTCCAAACACCCTCTCTTTTTCTTGCAGCCCACCAAATCTATCTTAAAAAAATGACAATCTCGCACTCATTCACCGTTTGATCGTCGTGAAATTTAAGCACATGGTTACATTCGTACTGAGTATTGACAAAAGGAGGATTTGCAAAAATAAAAATCTGATGTTTGCTAAATAAATAATCAGACGATCCGTGCGTACACACCCGATGTAGAAAGCTCACATTCTACATCGGTTGAGCTACACAACCGATGTAGAAAGGCCGCCCTTCAAAGACAGTCCTCCAATCGATGTCGGTATTCAACGACATTATGTTACCACCACGCATCATAACCGATGTAGAAAGACCATTAGAACCAGTATAGAAAGCCTTTTTTTAGTAGTGTAGTACTGTATAATTTCAAAACTACTACAATTTAACAAATGAAATGGAAAGAGTTGCATGCGGCCAAGGCCAGTCGCAATAAACTGACCTGTTTCCCTGACTTAGGCCAAGTTTCTTCGAAATCTTTTTTTGCTAATTAATATAAAAAAATAATTTATTTTAAATGGAAAAATGGGTTAAGACAAAAATAAGGCGTCTATATTTGGGGAAAGATGAGACGATATTATTAGGTTGTGAAATTATGATACTCGATATGGATACACAAAATTTAATTTGCTGTCTTTTTGTTTTCTTTTCTGTATATATAGAGATGACAATAAGTCAATAATAAACCTAAAAACAAAAGAAGATGAAAGTAATAAAATATAGGTAGGTGGCAACTGAGATAATATACGGCATGGAACTTGGCTCTAATTTAAAAATGAAAGTATATTATCCATGTGTTTATTTATTGACACGCCAAAAGAAATTAGGTACCGATTGGTTTTTGATGATTAATTATTTAATTAACTCGATCTAGATCCTAAAAGAATTATGAGAAGTACAGATCTACCGAAGATCTCAATGTTCAACAAATAAATTGAACAATATTTTATTATAATTAATTAGTATATCGTCTTAAATCATATTAAAAATCTAATGAAATATAAGATAAAATAAACTTATAATAAGAAAGTAATTTTATTTAATAATTTCACTGGATAAATTTTTAATTTGAACAATACAAGTATTATTTTATGTCAGAATCTATTTGATATGTTTATATGATAAATAAATAGTTTTAAAAAATACTGTTTAAGTAAGTATAATATTTAATAATATATATAATTTAATTAACTTTCAATATTGAAATTTTAATATATATGTTCTAGCTATTCTATTGAAAAATAATTTTCACCCAATAAAGAAAAATTAAACGCATTATATTTATATATTTTCAAAAAGGAAATATAAAATAGAAAATATATTATTAATAAAACAGTCAAAATTTATATTAACTAAATGTCTAAATACTATTCAAATATTTTTTCATTAAAATTGTACTAACGAGGTTCAAGATAATACAATTATAAACGTTGTATTGTAAGAAATTAAAGTATATCAATCATTTAAGGAATGCTTTGTTATATATATTTTTAAAAGCTATTCATCATGTATGCATATAACTTTTTTTATTTTTCTATTTAAATTAATATTTTTTTCAAAAATATATAGGAAAAATTAAGATATCTAACTTGTATATTTAATGAAAATGAAAAAAATATCAATATTTTTTTTATATCTCCGATACTCCTTGAGCTAGAAAACTTGCATATTAAAATTGGAGGGTTCCGATGCTCATGACTTTCAAATTAACGCATGACCAGAAGTAATTAAAAGAGATGTATTAATATTTTTGAATATCTAGTGCACGTATCTATGTGTATATAAGAAGAAAAAGGAATGTATTTATTGTATGTAATTTTACATGTACGGAGTGAAAGTTAAATAGTTGTTGCCCTATGAGTTTCGTTTTGCTCTTTGTTTTTTACGCTCTGTTGTGATGCCTTAGCTTGTACAGACTGGTTCTTTAATTTTGTGCAAGAAAATGTTCGTTTCATAAGAAAACTTGTTTGTTCCATCATTAAGATCCATATTGCAATTTTTGTTTAAAATAATTTAAATTGTTACTATAAATGTCACAAGATTATACAAATTAATAATATGATATACTATAATAATGAAATAAAAACCCAAAACTCTTCCCATTCAGCATATTTCACTCTCTCTCTCTCTCTATTTTCATTTCACTTTCTTGAGAAAGACACGACCCTTCAGTTTCCCTCTCACTTTCTTTTGAGTTCTAACTTTGAATTCCAAAACCATGGAATTCGGCATGCACGAAAGGGAGCGTGAAGCTATACGATATTGCTTCCAAATCGAGTCCAAATACATGGCCACCAAGAACTTATACCCAGCACCATGCAACCGTCAGCATAGGAAGAACGCGGTTTCAAGAATCGCTATGGTTAGTGAAAATCGACGATACCTTCTCTTTCATTTCGCTTAATTAGCTGTAATAATCAAGAATCATAAATAAATGCTTGCACGAACGAACTTTTTGTGAGTTTTGTTTTGCTCTTTGTTTTTTAGGTTGTGTTGTCATGCCTTAGCTTGTACAAACTGGTTCTTTAATTTTGTGCAAGAAAATGTTCGTTTCCTAAGAAAACTTGTCCATCATTAAGATCCATATTGCAATTTTTGTTTAAAATAATTTAAATTGTTAATATAAATGTTACAAGATTATACAAATTAATAATATGATATATTATAATAATGAAAAGTTTGTGTAAAAATATACATATACTGATCTAAACATGCAAATCAATTTAAACAGCATATTCAGATCAAACAGCAGAAATTAAAAATATTACGAGCGTACCTCCAGCCATTGCAAATTGAACGCGAAGCGGCGCACACACGAACCTGAAAGACAGTTTTGTTCTTCCAGACCCTTACTCACTCTGAATAGATGGTGTATTTTTTTCTGAATAGAGAAGTGGGTTTGGAGATACAAAACTGAGAGCACCCCATCCTATTTATAGAGTTTGTTCATCACAAAGCTCAACTTGTTATCAGAACGTGAGATAGTAAGTTATCAGTACGTGAGATAAAAGATGGGCACGTGATTTGTTACTGAAGGTGGTTGCAAATATATTTGCAAAGATATGGGTTGAATGTGGATGGAAAATGGACCAGATTCAAAATAACTAAATGTTCCAAAATAATAAAATAAAATAAAATAAAAGACTTGGAACATGAACGTGGGCGTTTCCAACATTCTCCCACTTGGTCCATTTAACCCAACATCAACCGTAATAAGAAACATAATATATGAGTCATGGCGATAGGTCCTCTAATGATGAGTAGTATCTTCCATGTACCACAATATATCAAGTCTCTCAACACTAGCTCTCAACTTAATGAATAAATCATATGTTTATTCTATATCTAAACTGAATGATTTTTCTCGAAATAAATAAATATGTGCACAAAATCATATGAGAAAATATCTAACTGAATAAGAGTTTCATTGAAAATAACAAATGTACGTATAATGAAATTACATCATGGAACCAAGTCTCATTCGTACTACATGATCCTTAAAATTCTTTGGTGGCATGCCTTTAGTTAAAGGATCAGCAATCATCAACTCAGTGTTGACGTGTTCAATGACCACTTTCTTTTCTTTAACACGTTCTCTTATGGCTAAGTACTTAATGTCAATGTGCTTACTTCGACTTCCACTTTTGTTATTTTTAGCCATAAACACCGCAACAAAGTTGTCACAATACAACTTTAATGGCCTAGAAATAGAGTCCACAACTCTAAGGCCAGATATGAAACTCTTCAACCATACACCATGCGAGGTAGCCTCAAAACAAGAAACGAACTCAGCCTTCATAGTGGAAGTAGCAGTCAAGGTTTGTTTGGCACTTCTCCAAGATACAGCTCCACTGGCTAACATAAAAATATAACCAGATGTTGATCTTCGTGAATCAACGCAACCAGCAAAGTCTGAGTCGGAGTAGCCAATCACTTCCAGAAAATCAGTTTGTCTGTACATGAGCATGTAATCCTTTGTTCCTTGAAGATATCTCATCACTTTCTTTGCAGCTTTCCAGTGGTCAATACCAGGATTACTTTGATATCTTCCCAAGACTCCAACAGCGAATGCAATATCAAGTCTAGTGCAAACTTGAGCATACATAAGGCTTCCAACTGCTGAAGCATATTGAATATTTTTCATGTGTTCCCACTCAAAATCATTTTTGGGGCATTGACTCAAAGCAAGTTTGTCACCCTTCATAATGGGAGCTACACTTGGTGAACAATCTTTCATATTAAATCTCTCTAAAACTTTGTTGATATAGGTTTCTTGAGACAAGCCTAAAATGCCCCGAGATCTTTCTCTATGGATCTTTATGCCTATGACATAAGATGCCTCTCCCATATCCTTCATATCAAAGTTCTTTGAGAGAAATTGTTTCACCTCATATAGCATACCCTTATCATTAGTCGCAAACAGAATATCATCTACGTATAATACAAGGAAACAAATCTTACTCCCACTGACCTTCTGGTATATACAGTGATCCATGACATTCTCTTCAAAGCTAAATGAAGAAATGACCTAATGAAATTTTAAATACCACTGGCGGGAGGCTTGTTTCAATCCATAGATGGACTTATTAAGCTTGCAGACTAAGTGCTCACCAACACTAGATAAGAATCCCTCAGGTTGTTTCATGTAAACCTCTTCTTCTAGATCACCATTCAGGAACGCCGTTTTCACATCCATTTGATGCAGCTCAAGATCAAAATGAGCTACTAATGCCAAAATTACTCGAAGAGAGTCTTTCTTAGATACAGGGGAAAAGGTCTCTCTGTAATCGATTCCTTCTCTTTGAGTGAATCCTTTAGCAACAAGTCTTGCCTTATGTCTCTCAATGTTGCCTTCTGAGTCTTTCTTTGCTTTGAAGACCCATCTACATCCGATGGCTTTTACATCAACAGGCAACTCAACGAGATCCCAAACTTGGTTAGATGCCATAGAATCCATCTCATCCCTCATAGCATTATACCACAAATTTGATTCCTTAGAACTCATGGCTTGTGAAAACGTCTCAGGATCATTTTCGGCTCCAATGTTGTAGTCTGATTCTTGTAGGTACACTACATAATCACTAGGAATTGCTGTCTTTTTTACTCTAGTAGATCTTCTTAATGTTGTTTGGTCATCTTGCTGAGGAACTTGTTCAACTGGTTCTTGACCAGTTTGTTCAATATCATCATGTTGTTCCTCACAAACAACTTGATCTACATGATCACTTTCAACAGCTTATGGAACTTCAATCACTGGTTGTCTAACACCCATTTTAACTTGAGGGGTGGGAATGACTACCAACCTATTACTTGTCCCAGAAGGTTCAACTTCATAGTGATCCCTTTCAGAAGAAATGTTCTGAAATTGATCACTCCCACTGATCAAGTCATTTTCAAGAAACTTTGCATTCCTTGATTCCACAATCCTAGTGTTGTGGGATGGATAATAGAACCTATACCCTTTAGACCTTTCAGCATATCCAATGAAATACCCAGTAATAGTCTTAGGGTCTAGTTTCTTCTCTTGTGGAATATAAATTCTTACTTCAGACAGGCATCCCCAAACGCGTATATGTCGCAAACTTGGTTTCCAACCCTTGAATAACTCAAAAGGTGTCTTTGAGACAGCCTTGGTTGGAAGTCAGTTTAATATATACGCAGCCGTCTTAAGAGCATCAATCCACAAAAATTGAGGAAGTTTTACATTACTCCTCATGCTTCTCACCATGTCTAATAAGGTTCAATTTCTTCGTTCTGCCACACCATTCTGATCCGGAGAACCAGGCATAGTGTATTGGGCAACAATCCCATGTTCTTGAAGAAATTTCGCAAATGAACCTGGTGCTTGTCCATCCTCTGTGTATCTACCATAGTACTCCCCACCTCTATCTGATCTCACGATCTTAATTTGTTTTCCACATTGTTTCTCAACTTCAGCCTTAAAAATTTTAAAGGCATCTAAAGCTTCATTCTTAGAATGAAGTAAGTAGAGATACATATATCGTGAATAATCATCTATAAAGGTTATGAAGTATTTTGGACTATTTGCATCCATGTCTGGACAACATATGTTTGTATGTATGATTTCTAATAAATTAGAACTCCTTTTTGCACCCTTTTTAGACTTGTTAGTTTGCTTACCCTTAATACAATCTACACAAGTCTCAAAATCAGTGAAATCTAAAGTACTAAGTACTCATTCATTTACTAATCGCTTGATTCTCTCAATAGAGATATATGTCCTAATCTCCGGTGCCACAACATAGCGGATTCTTCATTCACAATACATCGTTTTAACCCAACAGAAACGTGCATAGAAGTAGCGTCGTTTTTCAATTCAATCGAATAAAGACCATCAACCAATTGACCACAACCAATAATTTCAGATTTATTTAGTAAATTAAAACCAAAGTCTGTAAAATTAAAATAAAATCCCAAAAGTGCAAGTTTAGAAACAGAAATTAAGTTTTTACAAAAACTAGGAACATAAAAAACTTTCTCCAAGTGTAATTTAAAGCCACTACTTAAAACTAAGACGCACGTTCCAATGGCCTCTACATGCGAGCTCATCCTACTCCCTGAGTAGATGCACTGCTCACTTCCCACTGGCTTCCTTAGGCTTTCCATACCCTGCAAGGTATTAGAAACATGTATTGTAGAACCAGAGTCAATCCACCATGTATTATGATTCACATTAATCATATTAGATTCATAACAAACGAAAGTCAATGGTGTACCTTTCTTCTCAAACCAACTTTTAAATTTGGGGCAGTCCTTTTTCATGTGTCCTTTCTTTTTACAGAAGAAACACTTTGACTCCTTTTTAATTGTTGGTTGAGTCGGAATCTTTCCTTTATCGGTGCCTACAGACTTCTTCCTATCCTTTCCAGAAGTGGAAGTAGTCAAATTTACCTTCTCACCCTCTTCCATTATCAATCTCTCCTCTTCTTGAACACACATGGTCATCAATTCATTAATAGACCATTTATCCTTATGTGTGTTGTAGGAGATTTTGAAGGGTGTATACTATTGAGGTAGAGTGCACAAAATGAAATGTACTAGGAAGGATTCAGACATGGTAACTTCCAGGGTTTTAAACTGAGCCACTATGTCCCTTAAGCGCATGATATGTTCACGCACACCCCTCGTTCCAGTAAGCTTAATGGAAGAGAATTGCATAATGAGTGTGCTAGCAAGCGACTTCTCAGAGGTCGTAAACTATTCATCAATGGCTTTCAACAGATCTCTGACCTTATCATGCTGGTCAACTGAACCCTGGATACTAGCGGATATGTTGGTTTTTATGAACATAACAGAGAGACGATTAGATCTCTCCCACTTTTCATAAAGATCAACAGCATTAGGTTCGCTAGTTTCAGTAATAGCCGGTGGCTCATCCTTCCTTATAGCATAGTCAATATCCATCCAGCCCAAATGAAGGAGAACTCTTTCCTTCCAAACCTTATAATTATCACCTTTCAAAATGGGAAGGTCACAAGAAATATTCATAGATTGTGAAACTGCAAACAAACACACATGCTCATTAAGAAAATTTGAGACTAAACAAATGCATGTTTTGCCAATACAAATCATGTCTCAATATATGAATCTAGTGACACAAAACTTGCCTGTGGGCTAAAGTCCTATTCAATTAGATTCATCATGCAACTTTATGATAAAACTATTAAATCATGTTCTTTTCCTTAATTCCTGTGGGTAAGTTAAGAAATATAATTTAATATTTTATCCTAATTAATCATACAAATATAACAAAATTCCTGTGGGTAGATTTCATCACATTACATATGATTAATCACAATTAATATTTCTAATGTGATTATAAATTTAGCATATAATTTTACTCAATTAAAGATGTTGTGGCTATTCTCTAATTTAATAAAATTATATTAATCACTTAACATTCAAAAATAATCCTTACATAAACATACTTAATAATGCAAATGTGCTCAATATTGAATCATAAAAATTACATGTATACCAATTCAAAATAACATTGTACGTATATCCATTCAACATGTAATAAAATTTAAAGGATCAAATCCAACGCATATCAGTATTTAACATAATATTGCATGTTCAGCATAACTTAGAGACACACAATTTTAAACCGAAGTTATAAATATAAATGAACTGCAACTAATAAACAATTAAATCGCAATAGCTTAGCGGCAAAAGGAGTCTTTTCATGTTGCAAGGCAAGGGTTCAAGACCAGCCCAAAGCATTTTCATTTCATTTATGCGTTCCTTTTAATTACTTAAAAATGAAAACAAGCAACAAAAAACTATCAATGAGATTTGAACTCAGAACAAAGAGGTAATATACATATTGCATCTACCACTAGACCAAGTCATGCTTTGTTTAATATTGTTAGTTTACAATGTAGATTAACAATTCCAAGACAGTAAACAAAACATCGTCTTCAACCTCCAGCAGGGAGTCATACAAAAAAAAAAATTATTACCTCGATTTTGAAAAATCCACACCATTATATGCATTTTAGACACCCAAAAATACGTTTTAAATCATAGAAAAATTAGAAAACTCATATCATTCCTAATTTTGATGTTATTTTGAATTAAGGAGGCTTAAAACATAACCCCATATACTCAGAAAATAAACTCCGCATAATAGGAACGACCCAATAAGCAAGACAGAGGTACAAATAGGCTCTGATACCAAATGTAAAAATACACATATACTGATCTAAACATGCAAATCAATTTAAACAGCATATTCAGATCAAACAGCGGAAATTAAAAATATTACGAGCGTGCCTCCAGTCATTGCAAATTGAACGCGAAGCGGCGCACACACGAACCTGAAAGACAGTTTTGTTCTTCCAGACCCTTACTCACTCTGAATAGATGGTGTATTTTTTTCTGAATAGAGAAGTGGGTTTGGTGATACAAAACTGAGAGCACCTCATCCTATTTATAGAGTCTGTCCATCACAGAGCTCAACTTGTTATCAGAATATGAGATAGGAAGTTATCAGTATGTGAGATAAAAGATGGGTAGGTGATTTGTTACTGAAGGTGATTGCAAATATATTTGCAAATATATGGGTTGAATGTGGATGAAAAATGGACCAGATTCAAAATAACTAAATGTTCCAAAATAATAAAATAATATAAAATAAAAGACTTGGAACGTGAACGTGGGCACGAAACGTGAACGTGGGCGCTTCCAACAGTTTGTTGATATAAAAATTAATATATATTGTTAATTTATAAAATACATGCATCTTATACTCAATGATTTTCAAAATTTACATGGTGAAGTGGCCGTTAATTGATTTAAGCCAAAAAGAAACGACCCTTCACTTTCCCTGTCAAAAGAAATAAAAACCCAAAATCCTTCCCAATGAGCATATTTCACTCTCTCTCTCTCTCTCTATTTTCTTTTCACTTTCTTTAGAAAGAAACGACCCTTCAGTTCCCCTCTCACTTTCTTTTTAGTTCAGACTATGAATTCCGAAACTAGGGAATTCGGCATGCACAAAAGGGAGCGTGAAGCTATACGATATTGCTTCAAAATCGAGTTCGAATACATGGCCACCACGAACTTTTACACAGCACCATGCAACTGTCAGCATAGGAAGAACGCGATTTCAAGAATCGCTATGGTTAGTGAAAATCGAGGATCCCTTCTCTTTCATTTCGCTTAATTAGCTGTAATAATCAAGAATCATAAATAAATGCTTGCACGAACGAACTTTCTGTTTGTTTCTCGCAAATTTTGCATTCAGTCATCGTCAGTCTTTCAACGGTGCATGCCATCTACGCTTTATAGTCTGTTTGGATGCATGCGTTTTAGGCTTTCGTGCAAGAATCCTATTCTGTCATTGTCAGTTTCATTTTGCTCTTGGTTTTTGAGGCTGTGTTGTGATGCCTTAGCTTGTATAAACTGGTTCTTTAATTTTGTGCAAGAAAATGTGAAGGTTCTGTCCATGTAAATGTGTATTGAAATGTATAAACTGGTTCTTTAATTTTGTGCAAGAAAATGTTCTTTTCATAAGAAAACATGTTTGATCCATCATTAAGATCCATATTGCATTTTTGTTTAAAATAATTTAAATTGTTGATATAAATGTCATAAGATTATACAAATTAATAATATGATATATTATAATAATGAAAAGTTTGTTAATATAAAAATTAATATATACTGTTAATTTATATAATCCATGCATCTTATACTCTTGAATGATTTTCAAAATTTACATTGCGAAGTGGCCTTTAATTGATTTAAGCCAAAAAGAAACGGCCCTTCAATTTCCCTGTCAAAAGAAATAAAAAGCCAAAAGCCATCCCATTCAGCATATTTCACTCTGTCTCTCTGTTTTCTTTTCACTTTCTTGAGAACGAAACGACCCTTCAGTTTCCCTCTAACTTTCTTCTGAGTTTTGACTATGAATTCCGAAACCATGGAATTCGGCATGCACGAAAGGGAGCGTGAAGATATACGATATGGCTTCCAAATCGAGTCCGAATACATATCCACCAGGAACTTTTACACAACACCATGCAATCGCCAGCATAGGAAGAACGCGGTTTCAAGAATCGCTATGGTTAGTGAAAATCGGCGATGCCTTCTCTTTCATTTCGCTTAATTAGCTGTAATGATCAAGAATCATAAATAAATGCTTGCACGAACGAACTTTCTGTTTCTTTCTCGCAAATTTTGCGTTCAGTCACCGTCAGTCTTTCAACGGTGCATGCCTTCTACGCTTTCTAGTTTGTTTGGATGCATGAGTTTTATGCTTTCGTGCAAGAACCCTATTATGTCATTGTGAGTTTTGTTTTGCTCTTAGTTTTTGAGGCTGTGTTGTGATGCCTTAGCTTGTATAAACTGGTTCTTTAATTTTGTGCAAGAAAATGTTCGTTTCATAAAAAACTTGTATGTTCCATCATTAAGATCCATATTGAATTTTTTAAAAAAATAATTTAAATTGTTAACATAAATGTCACAAGATTATACAAATTAATTATATGATATATTATAATAATGAAAATTTTGTTGATATAAAAATTAATATATACTGTTAATTTATATAATACATGCATCTTATACTCTTAAATGATTTTCAAAATTTACATGGTGAAGTGGCCGTTAATTGATTTAAGCCAAAAAGAAACGACCCTTCACTTTCCTTGTGAAAAGAAATAAAAACCCAAAACCCTTCCCATTTAGCATATTTCTCTCTCTGTTTTCTTTTCACTTTCTCGAAAAAGAAAGACCCTTCAGTTTTCCTCTCACTTTCTTCTATGTTCTGACTATGAATTCCGAAACCATGGAATTTGGCATGCACGAAAGGGAGTGTGAAGCTATACGATATTGCTTCCGAATCAAGTCCAAATACGTGGCCAGCAAGAACTTTTATACAGCATGCAACTGTCAGCATAGGAACTTTTAGACAAATTACAGAGAAAATATTAATTAAAAGGTTTCAAATTACAGTAACTATAAGTAACTTGAAACTGAATAAAAAAAAATAATAATATATTTTTGTAAATTTTAAAGTATTAATAAAAATATCATTGAAAAACTCAGTTATATGTAATTTTGGCTATAATAGTAATTTAATTAGTAGCATTAGTAAAGTTTAATTTATGGTGAGTGTCTCAAACTATAGCTAGTGTATGATAGGCAGAAAAATACGGATGCGTGAATTTAATTGATTTAAGTCAAATTCAAACCCAACACGACAAGAATAACTTAGTTCATTTAATTTAGGGTTTATTAAGAAAGTGAGCTCATTTTCTTAATTCGTATTCAGTTTGTTTTTAACCTGTCTGTTCAAGTTCAATAAGTTAAAGTTATACAAAGCTCTATATATTCAATTTTTTCTTTAGTTCAAAAGATATTTAATAATGTAAAATTATATATGTACGTGTGTGTGCAAGAGTATGGGTGTTGTGGGAGAGTCGATCGGGGCATATATAATAAAAATACTTTTTCATTTTAAGAATATATATATATATATATATATATATATATATAATTAACAAATTTTGACCTTATAATATCATACATAATTATTTAAAATTAAAAATTAATTAATGTGCATGTAACTATCTAAAAAAAATCGTGTATCTATTAATTAATAATTCCAATAACACACATATATAAATCATATTGTATAATATATTTTATATACTCATCACGATAATATTATTTTATTTAACTTTCAACTTGATAAAATTTATTTGAGAGAAGCTATAAAATTTAATATTCGGTATCATTTGATCTTATCCCACATGCACACAAAAGAACTCACAAAAATTAGAAGGTCAAACATGCATATAAAAATTTCAGCTCGATTATATATTCAACAAATAATTTTTCTAATTTCAACTTTAACTTATTTGCAATGAATGAATGGATCAGTCTTTAATTTATCCTGTGTCGGGTTGAATGGATGCTAGCTTCATAAACTTTTTCCCACATTGAGACACGTAAAGCAAGCAATGAACATAGGAGTGAAAGGACGGTACCGAATCCCATTGACTTGAACATGTTTCTTAGGTAGATTGATTTCCACTTAGCTCTCTATACTATTTATATACGCATTCTCCCTCATTTTCCTACAGCTAGCTAGCAATTATACAATCCTTTGTTTTGTTTCCGTGTTTTTCTCTCTCTGATTTTTTGTGACCCAAACTAACTTTAAAAGCATTACGTGTTTGAAATTAATATTTTGTGTGAGCTTGGTTCTTCATCATGGCAAAGTCTTCTAGTGAAAAGAATGGACTGAAGAAGGGTCCATGCATGGACTCCAGAGGAAGATCAGAAACTCATTCATTACATTCAGAAACATGGACAAGGGAAATGGAGAACCCTTCCCAAAAAATGTAGGTAAGTGCATACTTTGTGCTAGCTATCTGTTTCTGGCTCTAACACAAGCCACTTTATTTATCATAAAAAGGTTTAGTTTTGTTTTTGTTTGTTCACAAGTTTTTTTTTTTTTTTTTTTTTTTATCTTTTCATGCCACTCAAACGCATAAAAACAAATAATCATGTACTTCACCATATCGAAATCCGATCTTACTTTAAAATGTACTTTATCACTCTAGATAGTTAACGAGATTCAGTACAATAATAGTAGCAACTTTAGTGCATCACTTAATTAAAACTAAAGGTTCATTGACATAAGTGGTTCTGTTCTTGAACCCTTAACAAATTGGAGTTTCATTTTCGATTTTAGCTTGAGCTCCAAGTGCCAATTTGAGATATTATCACTTTGCTTTTAAAACGAGTTGATCCGGAGGAAGAAAGATTAATTAGATGTCAAATACATATTTTATGATTATACCACAAAAAATAAAAATTCTTAACTCATTTTCAACGTGTCTTATCATGCCATATTTGAAAGTCAGAAGCTATGAATCTTAAGTAAGATGTAGGATTGTTTACTTGCACGAATCAATGAATAGTTTTTATATTTCATGCACTTAATTAATATTTTTTTTTTTCAAAGATGCACATGACATAAACCTTTGTTTTTCATATAACATATAACAGGACTAAAAAGATGTGGAAAGAGTTGCCGGCTTCGCTGGGCAAACTACTTGAGGCCCGATATAAAGAGAGGGAGATTCTCATTCGAAGAAGAAGAAGCCATCATTCAGTTACACAGTGTTTTGGGAAAAAGTAAGTGATGAATTCAAGTCCTGCATTATTTTGCTTAATTAGTATTCTAAGTTCTTTTTTTCTCTAGTTGGTAAATGGGTATTTCTCACACTACTTTAAAAATGCATTAAAAAGAGTACCCTTTTGAATTTGCATATATGATATACAGAATCGCCAACTAATGCATGGACTTTAAATGCATTAAAATTCATACTATAGTTAGAGAATGGTAGCTAGGCAACTATGCAAAAAGTCAATGATATATTATTATATGTACAATAACAAACAATAATATTATTTTCTTGTCACATTGTAGCACATCAATTTAATTATTGCTATCTAATTGGAAAATTTTGTCCTGCATCCACAGGTGGTCTACAATTGCTGCTAACTTGCCAGGAAGAACAGATAATGAGATCAAGAATTATTGGAACACTCACATCAAGAAAAAGCTATTGAAGATGGGGATTGATCCTATGACTCACACACATCTTTATGCAATTTACCACCCCAATGTTAGAAAATAAAACAAAAATGAAGGAAAATAAATACGAAGAAAATGCACAGTCTTGAATTAAATAACAAAATAACAGTAGCAAAATAAATTTAATTGACAACACATGAATAATGCATTATAACATACAATAAGCACAAGAAAAAAAAATTAAGGGAAGAAAGATATAGCCTGGGTTGAAGCGCGTAAACGCTATCCTTAGAGAGAAAATGCCCCCACTGCACGGGTAAGAAATTCTGATTGCACTCCTCTCCCAAGATATGATAACCCGTTGGTTCCGATCGTGTGCAGCGAAAGGATCCCCGAACCTTATGAACACCAATGCTCTTACTCTCAAGAAATAAATTATTTTATAAGAGAAGACATAGAAAATTTTGGGAGAAAAAGATGAGACTGTAGTTCTGTCATCTTTTTAGAAATGAGGAAAGAGAATATATAGGCACAAAATGTACTTTATCACTCTAGATAGTTAACGAGATTCAGTACAATAATAGTAGCAACTTTAGTGCATCACTTAATTAAAACTAAAGGTTCATTGACATAAGTGGTTCTGTTCTTGAACCCTTAACAAATTGGAGTTTCATTTTCGATTTTAGCTTGAGCTCCAAGTGCCAATTTGAGATATTATCACTTTGCTTTAAAACGAGTTGATCCGGAGGAAGAAAGATTAATTAGATGTCAAATACATATTTTATGATTATACCACAAAAAATAAAAATTCTTAACTCATTTTCAACGTGTCTTATCATGCCATATTTGAAAGTCAGAAGCTATGAATCTTAAGTAAGATGTAGGATTGTTTACTTGCACGAATCAATGAATAGTTTTTATATTTCATGCACTTAATTAATATTTTTTTTTTTCAAAGATGCACATGACATAAACCTTTGTTTTTCATATAACATATAACAGGACTAAAAAGATGTGGAAAGAGTTGCCGGCTTCGCTGGGCAAACTACTTGAGGCCCGATATAAAGAGAGGGAGATTCTCATTCGAAGAAGAAGAAGCCATCATTCAGTTACACAGTGTTTTGGGAAAAAGTAAGTGATGAATTCAAGTCCTGCATTATTTTGCTTAATTAGTATTCTAAGTTCTTTTTTTCTCTAGTTGGTAAATGGGTATTTCTCACACTACTTTAAAAATGCATTAAAAAGAGTACCCTTTTGAATTTGCATATATGATATACAGAATCGCCAACTAATGCATGGACTTTAAATGCATTAAAATTCATACTATAGTTAGAGAATGGTAGCTAGGCAACTATGCAAAAAGTCAATGATATATTATTATATGTACAATAACAAACAATAATATTATTTTCTTGTCACATTGTAGCACATCAATTTAATTATTGCTATCTAATTGGAAAATTTTGTCCTGCATCCACAGGTGGTCTACAATTGCTGCTAACTTGCCAGGAAGAACAGATAATGAGATCAAGAATTATTGGAACACTCACATCAAGAAAAAGCTATTGAAGATGGGGATTGATCCTATGACTCACACACATCTTTATGCAATTTACCACCCCAATGTTAGAAAATAAAACAAAAATGAAGGAAAATAAATACGAAGAAAATGCACAGTCTTGAATTAAATAACAAAATAACAGTAGCAAAATAAATTTAATTGACAACACATGAATAATGCATTATAACATACAATAAGCACAAGAAAAAAAAATTAGGGAAGAAAGATATAGCCTGGGTTGAAGCGCGTAAACGCTATCCTTAGAGAGAAAATGCCCCCACTGCACGGGTAAGAAATTCTGATTGCACTCCTCTCCCAAGATATGATAACCCGTTGGTTCCGATCGTGTGCAGCGAAAGGATCCCGAACCTTATGAACACCAATGCTCTTACTCTCAAGAAATAAATTTTTTATAAGAGAAGACATAGAAAATTTTGGGAGAAAAAGATGAGACTGTAGTTCTGTCATCTTTTTAGAAATGAGGAAAGAGAATATATAGGCACAGGTCACCTTAAGCAACAAACAAAATATGACCGTTGGAAATATGACCGTTGGAAACTAACCTACAGTTGTCAAAACAAATCTAACAAACTAGTTGACTCATTAAAACAAAATCTTAAGAAAATCTAAAATAAATATTTTATTTTATAAAATGGAATTAATATATATTTATAAATTTTAAATTAAAACACAAATATTTACCAACATTCCCCACATAATTTAAAATTTTAAAATATATTTTCTGAAAGATAATTTGTATAAAACATAAGAGAAAGAGCATGTGATATTGTATTTCGGTATAAGGAACCTTCCGGGTTTGAGCCTTATACCTAGTGTTTATGAACTTCCATCCGAGAAAAATGTAGTGACTTGATTGTCTTGAACTACATATTCTTTAACCGGACTTTAGTACACAACCCCTACAATATTGGCGTTCAATTAGGTTCTAATCAGTGGTAGCGCGTTACACGGCCTTGCGCTTGTATCTTGTTTCGTGAGTGTCACTTAGAGATTAGCCATATCTCACAGTGGCGGCCCCACCACCACACTCACTAGGTGAATCCTCAAAGAGTGGTTGTGACCCTCACCCCTACAATAATTGTCATCGGATTCATTAAGAGGTATTTTTTTTACCAAAAATACACATATATAAATACCTCAACCTTAATATTGCCACAATTTATAATACACCTCGTCATAGGAATGAGAAACGGAACAGCTCCGCAAATTTCATTTTGGTGTACTTTAGTCAACAAACAATTTCGTTGTTACCCGTTGAACTCCATTCATGGGATCACCAATCACACGGAGACGGGTGTCCATTGTTGTAACTAAATAATGGGCTTTAGTCTCATTCCCCTCGACGACTCAAGTACTTGTTGACGCGTCAACCCTTTTGTAAGCGGATCCGCAATATTATTTTTGACCTGACAAAGTCAAGAGAAATGACACCATGAGAAATCAAATTTCTGATAGACTTATGTCTCACTCTTAAGTGTCTTCTTTTTTCATTAAATTTTTTGCTAGTAACTTTAGATATAGCAACTTGACTATCACAATGCATTGGAATTGGAGGTATAGGCTTATTCAACAATGGCAGATCACATAACAAATTTTTAAGAAACTCAGCCTCACTAGTAGCAGTATCTAAAGCAATAATTTCTGCTTCCATAGTAAAGTGAAATAATAGTTTGTTTAGCAGATTTCCATGATACTGCACCACCAGCTAAAGTAAAACATAACCACTTGTTGATTTTGTTTCATCAGAATCAGAAATCCAATTTGCATCACTAAACCCTCAATTACTGCAGGAAAACATGTATAAGAATGCCATAATTGATGGTTCTTTAAGTATCTAAAACTCTTTCTAATGCAATCCAATGAGAATGATCAGGATTATTAGTATACCTTCCAATCTACAACTGCATATGCAATGTCAGGCCTAGAGAAGTTTGTAAATGCAACAAAGAACCGATAATTTGAGAATATTTATGTGAAGAAATTCCTTTACTCAAATTTTTCTTTAGCTTGATGGATGAGTCATAAGGAGTAGAAACAGGTTTCACATCAAAATAATTAAACTTCTTCAAAGCTTTTCAACATAGTGTGATTGGGTTAAAATCATGCCATCATTTTTCTTTATAAGCTTAATACCCAAAATCACATCTACAGGACCAAGGTCCTTCATATCAAAATTTCTAGACAAGAAAGACTTCACATCATTTATGAATTGCATATTACTACCAAATATCAATATGTCATCCACATACAAACATAAAATGACACATCCATTATCATCAAATTGTTTCACATACACACATTTATCAGTATTATTGATTTGAAAACCATACGAAAGAACAACTTGATCAAATTTTTCGTGCCATTGCTTTGGAGCTTGTTTCAAACCATATAAAGATTTAACAAGTTTGCAAACTTTCTTTTCCTTCCCGTTCTACAAAGCCTTCAGGTTGGCTCATATAAATTTCTTCTTCTAATTCACCATTTAAAAAGGCAGTTTTTACATCCATTTGATGAATTTCTAAATTAAAAACACAAGCAAGTGCAATTAAGACCCTAATGTAGTAACTTTAGAAACAGGAGAATATGTATAAAGAAATCTACACCTTCTATTTGTTTACACCCAATCACAACAAGTCTTGCCTTAAATTTTTCTATAGATCCATCAGTTCTTAATTTCTTTCGAAAAACCACTTACAACCTATACTTTTACAACCAGGGGGAAGATCAGTAAGAAACCAAGTTTTATTATTTTTAAGAGAACTCATTTCATCATTAATAGCTTCTTTCCAAAAAGGTGCATCAATAGACCTCATGGCCTCACCATAAGTTTTAGGATCATCTTCAACCAAAAAAGAGCAAAATTCAGAACCAAAATTTAATCTTTTACTCCTCCTAGGTTCAAACACAATGTCCTTATTAGTATTACTACAAGTAGACAAATTAGAACAAGAAGTATCACAAACAGATTTAGACAATTTATTTTTCAAAGGAAAAATATTTTCAAAGAAAGTAGCATCTCTAGATTCCATAATAGTACCATTAGAAATTTCAGACACTTCTGAATTAACTACCAAAAATCTATAAGTAGTACTATGCATAGAGTATCCAACAAAACACAATCAACAGTTTTTGGTCCAATTTTCCTTTTCTTATTAATGGGAATGTTTACCTTTGCTAGACACCCCACACTTTAAGATATTTCAGATTTGTTCTCTTTTTCTCCATAGCTCATAAGGGTTTTTCAAAAATTTTATAAGGCACTCTATTAAGAATATGACATGCAGAATAAAAGCTTCACCCCACATATTACTTGGTAAACCAGAACTTACAAGCATAGCATTCACCATATCAAGCAATGTACGATTCTTTCTTTCCGCAATACCATTAGATTGAGGAACATACGGAGGTGTCACTTCATGAATAATACCATGCATTTCACAAAAATTACACGTCTAAAGATGTGTATTCTCCACCTCTATCGGAACGTAAAATTTTAATTTTTCTTTCTAATTGATTTTCTACTTCTGTTTTATATACTTTGAACTTATCAAACAATTCACTTTTGTGATTAACTAAATACACATAACAATATTTGGAGAAATCATCAATAAAAGTAATAAAATATCTCTTACCACCACGTGTTAACACATCATTACTATCACATACATCACTATGAACCAATTCAAGCAAGTTAGTTTCTCTTTCAATACATGTAGTAAAACTCTTTCTAGGTTGCTTTGCTTGAATACATGTTTCACATTTTTGTTTTAAATCAATGGAAGCCTTAGGAATAAGATTAAGAGATATCATTCTTTTGATAGAATTCAAATTCACATGTCCAAGTCTAGCATGCCACATATTAGAACATTCAACATTGCAACAAAGAAGAAATATTGGATATTTTATTAATAGAATGAGACATAAGATTTAACTTAAACAAACCATCACAAATGTAGCCTTTACCAATAAAATTGCCATGTCTCGTAATAACAACTCTATTGGATTCAAAAACAACCTTGTACCCTTGTTGGACTAACAAAGAAGTACTTATTAAATTTTTCCCAATATCAGAAATATGATAGACACCATCTAAAACAATAAAGTTTCCCGAAGATAGCTCTAGCTTCACTTGACCTTCTCCTAACACATGTGCCATACTCCCATTCCCCATGCTCACAGCACGTGTGCTTGATTCCTGATATAAAGAAAACAATTTTTTATCAGCACACACATGAACATTAGCCCCGGAGTCTATAAACCAATCATTTGAGTTAAAAACACAATTTAACTCGGGGCTAGTGACATGGTACATGTCAGATGGGGAATCAGAGGCGGCACTGGTGGTAACAACATTAGCCTGCGGTTTAGGGAAAGACGTGGGCTGGCGATGACGTTGAAAACAATTCTTAGCCAAATGATTAGCTCGCCCACAAACAAAGCAAAAAATTTCATTCCGTAAAATGTGAAATAATAGTTTGTTTAGCAGATTTCCATGATACTGCACCACCAGCTAAAGTAAAAACATAACCACTTGTTGATTTTGTTTCATCAGAATCAGAAATCCAATTGCATCACTAAACCCCTCAATTACTGCAGGAAAACATGTATAATGAATGCCATAATTGATGGTTCCTTTTAAGTATCTAAAACTCTTTCTAATGCAATCCAATGAGAATGATCAGGATTATTAGTATACTTCCTAATCTACCAACTGCATATGCAATGTCAGGCCTAGAGAAGTTTGTAAAATGCAACAAAGAACCGATAATTTGAGAATATTTATGTGAAGAAATTCCTTTATCCAAATTTTTCTTTAACTTAATGGATGAGTCATAAGGAGTAGAAACAGTTTCACATCAAAATAATTAAACTTCTTCAATAGCTTTTCAACATAATGTGATTGGGTTAAAACCATGTCATCATTTTCTTTATAAGCTTAATCCCAAAATCACATCTACAGGACAAGGTCCTTCATATCAAAATTTCTAGACAAGAAAGACTTCACATCATTTATGAATGCATATTACTACCAAATATCAATATGTCATCACATACAAACATAAAATGACACATCCATATCATCAAATTGTTTCACATACACACATTTATCACTATTATTGATTTGAAAACCATATGAAAGAACAACTTGATCAAACTTTTTGTGCATTGCTTTGGAGTTGTTTCAAACATATAAAGATTTAACAATTTGCAAACTTTCTTTTCTTCCCTGTTCACAAAGCCTTCAGTTGGCTCATATAAATTTCTTCTTCTAATTCACCATTTAACAAGCAATTTTTACATCCATTTATGAATTTCTAAATTAAAAACACAAGCAAGTGCAATTAAACCCTAATGTAGTAACTTTAGAAACAGAGAATATGTATAAAGAAATCTACACCTTCTATTTGTTTACAACCAATCACAACAAGCTTGCCTTAAATTTTTCTATAGATCCATCAGTTCTTAATTTCTTTCGAAAAACTCACTTACAACCTATACTTTTACAACAGGGGAAGATCAGTAAGAAACAAGTTTTATTATTTTTAAGAGAACTCATTTCATCATTAATAGCTTCTTTCCAAAAAGGTGCATCAATAGACCTCATGGCCTCACCATAAGTTTTAGGATCATCTTCAAGAAAAAAGAGCAAAATTCAGAACCAAAAATTTTACTCCTCCTAGGTTCAAACACAATGTCCTTATTAGTATTACTACAAGTAGACAAATTAGAACAAGAAGTATCACAAACAGATTTAGACAATTTATTTTTCAAAGGAAAAAATTTCAAAGAAAGTAGCATCTCTAGATTCCATAATAGTACATTAGAAATTTCAGACACTTCTGAATTAACTACCAAAATCTATAAGTAGTACTATGCATAGAGTATCCAACAAAACACAATCAACAGTTTTGGTCCAATTTTCCTTTTCTTATTAATGGATGTTTACCTTTGCTAGACACCCCACACTTTAAGATATTTCAGGTTTGGTTCTCTTTTTCTCCATAGCTCATAAGGGTTTTTTCAAAAAATTTATAAGGCACTCTATTAAGAATATGACATGCAGAATACAAAGCTTCACCCCACATATTATTGGTAAACCAGAACTTACAAGCATAGCATTCACCATATCAAGCAATGTACGATTCTTTCTTTCCGCAATACCATTAGATTGAGGACATACGGAGGTGTCACTTCATGAATAATACCATGCATTTCACAAAAATTACACGTCTAAAGATGTGTATTCTCCACCTCTATCGGAACGTAAATTTTAATTTTTCTTTCTAATTGATTTTCTACTTCTGTTTTATATACTTTGAACTTATCAAACAATTCACTTTTGTGATTAACTAAATACACATAACAATATTTGGAGAAATCATCAATAAAAGTAATAAAATATCTCTTACCACCACGTGTTAACACATCATTACTATCACATACATCACTATGAACCAATTCAAGCAAGTTAGTTTCTCTTTCAATACATGTAGTAAAACTCTTTCTAGGTTGCTTTGCTTGAATACATGTTTCACATTTTTGTTTTAAATCAATGGAAGCCTTAGGAATAAGATTAAGAGATATCATTCTTTTGATAGAATTCAAATTCACATGTCCAAGTCTAGCATGCCACATATTAGAACATTCAACACTTGCAACAAAGGAAGAAATATTGGATATTTTATTAATAGAATGAGACATAAGATTTAACTTAAACAAACCATCACAAATGTAGCCTTTACCAATAAAATTGCCATGTCTCGTAATAACAACTCTATTGGATTCAAAAACAACCTTGTACCCTTGTTGGACTAACAAAGAAGTACTTATTAAATTTTTCCCAATATCAGAAATATGATAGACACCATCTAAAACAATAAAGTTTCCCGAAGATAGCTCTAGCTTCACTTGACCTTCTCCTAACACATGTGCCATACTCCCATTCCCCATGCTCACAGCACGTGTGCTTGATTCCTGATATAAAGAAAACAATTTTTTATCAGCACACACATGAACATTAGCCCCGGAGTCTATAAACCAATCATTTGAGTTAAAAACACAATTTAACTCGGGCTAGTGACATGGTACATGTCAGATGGGAATCAGAGGCGCACTGTGGTAACAACATTAGCCTGCGGTTTAGGGAAAGACGTGGCTGGCGATGACGTTGAAAACAATTCTTAGCCAAATGATTAGCTCGCCCACAAACAAAGCAAAAAATTTCATTCCCCGAATTTTTATCCTTAGGCTTATTGTTGTTATTAAAAGCATTGTTCTTATTTTTAGAAAAGGAAGGCTTTCTACCAAATTTATTTTTGTTAAACCCATGCCTTTTGAAGGACTTAGAGAAAGGTTTGCTAGAGCTCTCAACAAGATAGGCCTTAGAGTGAGAATCAGATTTTTGCAAGTGTTTTTGAGATGAACGATGTTTATCCTCAATGCGGAGACAGACAAGCAAATCATCAAAGGTAAAACTTTCATGTTTATGTTTCAAGCTTCGAGCAAAATCAGTCCACGAAGGAGGCAATTTTGATATCATGAAAGCCACAAGCATAATGTCAGGCAAAACGATTCCTTTCAATTTCATGTCATAAACAATGTTTTCAAATTCATGGATCTGATCTGAAATAGATTTTCCATCAATCATTTGAAACTCAATCATTTTTTCACAAGAGTAATGACTTAAACCTTTTTCAGCAGATCCATATTTCAATTCAAGTGCTTCCCATAACTCAACAGAAGTTTTGGTATGGCAAAAAATCTTATATATGTTATCAGCCAAAGCACTTAAAATGCGTCCATGACATTAAATATCTTTCTTAGAAACATCATGCTTAATGGTTGCATCAATTTGAACTATATCAGTAGAGGAAGTTGAAGTTTTTATTTCTCTTTTAGAAATCACAGAGTATAAATCCAATTCAGTAAGCCAAAATTTCATTTGTTGTTGCCAACAGAAAAAAATTTCACCCGTAAATTTTTCAGGCTTACTGGAAAGGGACTTAATCATATCCATGGCGGACATTTTGATAAAATAGGATGCTACTACAAAAAAGACTATGCAAGGAGAAAGTGAAAAAATAAATTTTTTCTCTCTAAGACTGTTAGAAAATAAAACAAAAATGAAGGAAAATAAATACGAAGAAGATGCACAGTCTTGAATTAAATAACAAAATAACAATAGCAAAATAAATTTAATTGACAACACATGAATAATGCATTATAACATACAATAAGCACAAGAAAAAAAATTAAGGGAAGAAAGATATAGCCTGGGTTGAAGCGCGTAAACGCTATCCTTAGAGAGAAAACGCCCCACTGCACGGGTAAGAAATTCTGATTGCGCTCCTCTTCCAAGATACGACAACCCGTTGGTTCCGATCGTGTGCAGCGAAAGGATCCTCGAACCTTATGAACACCAATGCTCTTACTCTCAAGAAATAAATTATTTTATAAGAGAAGACATAGAAAATTTTGGGAGAAAAAGATGAGACTGTAGTTCTGTCATCTTTTTAGAAATGAGGAAAGAGAATATATAGGCACAGGTCACCTTAAGCAACAAACAAAATATGACCGTTGGAAACTAACCTACAGTTGTCAAAACAAATCTAACAAACTAGTTTGACTCATTAAAACAAAATCTTAAGAAAATCTAAAATAAATATTTTATTTTATAAGATGGAATTAATATATATTTATAAATTTTAAATTAAAACACAAATATTTACCAACACTCAATTCCACTACCCTTCTCTTTCTGGAATTGGAAGATCAGTGAGAAACCCAAGCCATGTGCTAAGTTTGCTCACTACCCTGCTATCATGTCAAAACAGAAATTACAACGCTGATGTATTGAATAATAACCAACTTAGTGATACTTTATTGCAAAATCAACCCCAATGTTCTCAAATGCAACTTGATTCTATACAAGCCTTCCAACCAAACCAACCCCATGTCTCACTTCAAGAAAACCATATTGCTAAGTCTAATTTCAATCCATTGAATATGGAATCCCAAGTTATGAAAACTAAATTAGAGAATGACATCATTCCAATTGCTACCCCTTTTAGCCACCAAAACACACTACCAAATTTGTGGCACTATAATAGTGAATGTCACATATCTGATCTACCAACAATGGCCCAATCATCATCAGCTATGCAATGTTTCTCTTCTCCCAAGATCAACTCTATATACAACAATAATCTCTTGGAAAATCTGAATTTGTGTAACAACAACGAGGGGGCGCCAAATTTCAATTTAAGTTCACTGTTATCGTCCACACCCTCATCTTCTAGCCCAATTAGTACTTTGATTCATCATCTTCCGCGAC
>NW_024464658.1:220570-238941 GCF_000004515.6 Glycine max | reverse complement strand
CAACCATATGAATTTATTTATTACTATATAGCATTGCACTAGGTCGATTGCTATTCATAGTCTTGTTCCGCTATTACATATGTTGAAATAATAAGCTTGTCTTAAGTTTTCCACAAGTTAGTGTGATTGGGTTCTAATTTTTGAATGTCTCGTATGAAAACTCAATTAAAAATAATAAAAAAATTATAAGAGAAAAATGAGCTATATATTTCATATATAATTTGGCTTTCAATTCAAATTGTTCAAGAGGTCTATGCATGATTTTAAGTTATCCTAGCTGGTTAAAATTAAATAGGTGGCAAATATATTAATAACATCGCTAGAATTAATTGTCAAAATTATAACCATGCGCACGAATTATGTTTTACAAAATTTATTTAAACGGCAAAGGAAAGTAGTTGGTCATATTTGCCTATTATCTAGGAAAGTTTCTTAAGTAATTTCAGAGTCTTTAATTAAGAAGAAGAAGAAAAATAGGAAATAAAAAAAAAACAAATTACAGTGAAAATATTAATTAAAAGGTTTTAAATTACAGTAACTATAACTAACTTGAAACTGAATAAAAAAATAATAATATATTTTTTTTTAATTTTAAATTATTAATAAAAATATCATTGAAAAACTCAGTTATATGTAATTTTGGCTATAATAATTTAATTGGTAGCATTAGTAAAGTTTAATTTATGGTGAGTGTCTCAAACTATAGCTACTGTATGCTAGGCAGAAAAATATGGATGTGCAAGTGAATAATTTAATTGATTTAAGTCAAATTCAAACCCAGCACGACAAGAATAACTTATAATTTAATTTAGGGTTTATTAAGAAAGTGAGCTCATTTTCTTAATTCGTATTCAGTTTGTTTTTAACCTGTTTGTTCAAGTTCAATAAGTTAAAGTTATACAAAGCTCCATATATTCAATTTTTTTTGCATGGATGAGAACAAAAAAAAAATATTAAATTGTAGTAACGAAAAATATATTTAAACAAAGAAAATTAAGTTCGGAAAAGTAAAATTTTCACATTTCCCATGGACAAGTTTTCATGGAAAACTGATTTTAAGAATTCCTTGGGAAACATTCCTTCCTGAGAATGTTATTTTTTTTAATGCATACCAAAAAATGAGAAATTAAGTTTCTTAACCTATGATTTCCAAAAAATAAAAACCTTTCTTTTACCAAATGCCCCTATGAAAAAGAGTAATTTTCTTCTTTCTAATAAAATATTTTCTTTCTTTACTTTCTTAACTAATAACCTATTAGTGTGTTGTGTTTTTTATCCTAAAAATAAAAAAAAATCAAAAAATTTATAATAACTGATGCATTCTTAATAACTAATTGAGTTAAATTTTCCTTTTCAGCCCGTGCCTTGGTTAACAATCGGCAATAATTAATTCAGTGAAAATCTCGAGTTGAGAGAGACACAAATAAACTTGTGGCTTGACTGGTTGGCTGTGGAAAAAACTGATTGACCAAGTATTTTACTATTTAACTTTGTTTTTTCGTTGTTATATCTTGCATTTCGTTTAGACAAGGTTAGAGAAATGAAATATCAAAATTTACCACTAAACATAAATACTAGTATATGTAAATTTCATGTGTAGGATTTTTTTATATGCAATGATAGATATCTAGTAGATAAAAGGTTTTTCACATCTGCAACATCAATGACGGTCTTTGAAAATGATCTTAACAAAAATTTGCAATAACACTTTTGTGATTAAAAGGATTCCTTAATGACAGATTATTAGATTATTATGTTTGTGAGTTAAGGACGGTTTTTAGAGCAAGTGTTTGTTTTCTCTAGAACCAATTACTGCTTAAATTTCATTCTCAATCATTGAATTGCTAAGTCGATCCGTAAATCTTTGTTATCAATGGAGTTGCTCACCCTCTAGCAAGGGTGGCTCCAAATTATCCTTGTTGGAAGTGTTTAACAATGTTCCATCATGTATTGCTCAAATGATTATGAATAAAATAGCATAACTCTTCCGTAAAAAAATCATTTTAAGATGATAAAGTATAGTGTGTAGTGGTATAACTTAAAACAAAATAAATGATTATTCCTCCACCATGGAACAAGAACATTTACACCTTTTTACATTTTCAAATTTCCTCTTGTTATCGTTAAAGTCCAGGGTTGCTCACAAGTCAGTTGGACAAGACCTGATAAGTGAAATTGAGAAGAACATACGAATGTCTGGTACAATGCGATGAACCATGCAACAATACCTGCATATGGAGGACATGAATTATGATGGAATGATCCACAAAAGGAGATAGACACAACACAGGTAGAAATGTAAATGTAACATACCATTGTTTCGACCTCAGCCTAAAAAAATTCTCCAACATAAACAGTATACATGCATGTTTTAATGAAGAAGCATCTGAATCCACCGACATCTTGTACATTAGTGTAACATTTTCCTCAGGAATATCCTACATGAAGAGGTTGGTGAGCCATTGGATCAAATTAAGTCATTAAGAAGCTTTCTACAAAAGCAAAAGAAATAAAAACATAATTTTTTGTCTACCCCAACAACATCATACTCGCAAATACTCTTAAGGTGGTCCAGAAGATACTGATCTGCAGCTCTCCAGAGGTCCTCAACAATATCCAAATTGACATTTACTGTTCCAATATATATATATATGGAAGTGCCAATCAAAAATAAATTCATAAACAAGACATATTATATAAGAAAGATCAACTTACTCTAAGTGTAATTCTTTTAGGGTTATTTCTCATTCTTATCATAAGAGATAAGATTATTACGACCACCTTTAAGATAATGAATGATGAGAACGAGAAATAACTCTAAAAGACGTCTTGGAGTAAGTTAATTGAAAGAAAAGAAAAGATGAGAAAGAACACACACAGAATTACGTGGTTCACCTTGAGAAAGGCTACATCCACGGGAGGGAAAAATAGAGAGCCTTTTATTCTGGTTGCAGTATACAAGTGAAAGCTTATCCTTTTTAAAATACAGGGCATCCTTGCCTTATATAGGCAGAGGACAAAACAGAAAAATATAACAGAATAGACTTCTATATGGATTTTAGGTCACAGCCCAACAATTCACCACCTTGAACTAACATCCATATAGGACACAAACTGCTCCCTCCAAACACATATGAACTTAACCCCAACAATCAACATTGAGCAAGCTTAAGCAATGATCAAACTTGCTCTTCGGAACTGGCTTTGTGAACATATCAGCTGGATTGTGCAGAGTGCTGATTTTTTGAACTTTGACTCTTCTTTCTGACCAAATGAAGTGATATCTAACATCTATATGCTTGGTTCTATCATGATGAACCTGATCCTTGGCCAATCATATAGCACTAAGGCTGTCACAGTAGATGTTAACATATTCTTGATTAATTCTGAGATCATTTATCAGACCTCTAAGCCAAATTCCTTCCTTTGCAGCTTCAGTAAGAGACATATATTCAGCTTCAGTAGTTGAAAGGGCAACAGAAGGTTGAAGTGTTGCCTTCCAACTCACCAAGCAGCCACCAAGGGTGTAAGCATATCCTGTTAGAGACCTTCTCTTGACAAGATCAACAGCAAAATCTGCATCCGAATAGCCAGTGAGGCAGCAATCTGGGTGAGATCCATAGATCAAACCTACATCTGCAGTCCCTTTAAGATATCTGAAAATTCTCTTCACAGCCTTCCACTGTTCCTTCTGAGGTTGGTTTAAGAACCTACTAACCATGCTAACAGCATAAGCAAGGTCAGGTCTGGTGCAGACCATGGCATACATGAGACTGCCAACAACACTTGAGTATGGAACCTTTGACATGTAGTCTTGATCAGCTTGAGCTTGAACCTTTATCATAGCAGACAGCTTCTCTTTTTCTGAAAGGGGAGTGCTGATAGGTTTAGAGTCAGTCATTCCAAACCTCACAAGTATCTTCTGAATGTAATCCTTTTGAGACAAAAATAGCCTTTTCTGAGTTCTGTCCCTATAGATTTCCATTCCTAAGATTTTCTTCGCAGCCCCTAGATCTTTCATATCAAATTCACCACTCAAGAGGATCTTCAGATTTTGTATATCACACATGCTTTTTGCTGCAATAAGCATGTCATCTACATAGAGTAGAAGATAGATCATTGATCCATCCTCCACCTTGTTGTGATAAACACAACAATCATAGAGACTTCTCTTGAATCCTTGGCTGGTGATAAAGCTGTCAAACCTCATGTACCATTGCCTTGGAGATTGTTTCAAACCATACAAGGACCTCTGCAGTTGACAAACATACCTTTCTTTTTCTTGAACCTCAAACCCTTCAGGTTGTTTCATTAGAATATTTTCTTCCAATCTTCCATGGAGAAAAGCAGTCTTGACATCAAGTTGTTCAAGTTCCAGATCTTGGTTTGCCACTATAGCAAGCAGAACCCTGATGGATGTATGTCTGACTACAGGTGAAAAGATTTCATTGAAATCTACTCCTTTCTGGCTGAATCCCTTGGCAACTAATCTAGCCTTGTATCTTATCCCTTCCTTTTCTGAAAGATCAGGTTTCCTCTTGAATATCCACTTGCAACCTACCACATGTCTTCCTTTAAGTAGTTCAACAAGTTTCCAGGTCTGATTCTTATACAAAGATTCAATTTCCTCTTTCATAGCTAACAACCAATTTTCAGCTTCAGGATGATTGATAGCTTCTTGGTAAGTGGCTGGTTCACTTGAATCTATTTCTTCAGCTGCATGTAATGCATAGGCAGCCATGTCATCAAAACCATATCTTTCAGGAGGTTTAGTGACCCTTTTTGGTCTCTGATTGATTCTAGAATTGAGCTGTGGAGGATCAGGTTCAGCAGCCAAATGAGACTCATTTGCACTGAAATCTTCTAATTGCTCACCTTCTTGAAAAACCACAGGAGAGGTTTCGGAATGACCCCCTTTTTCTGAGTCTTTGGCTGTAGATTCTTCATCCTTTTCTTGAGAAGAGTGGCAGCTCTGTGTTCCAGCAATTGGAACCTCAAGCTTGGGATGAAACAGATGTGATTCATCAAAATTTACATCTCTGCTGAGAAGAACTTTCTTTTCTGAGGGTGACCAGATCCTATAGCCTTTCACCCCATCACCATAACCCATGAATAGACCCTTTCTTGATCTAGGTACCAGCTTTCCTTCATTGACATGATAATAGGCATTGCAGCCAAATACTCTTAGGTTTGAATAGTTTGCTGTTTTTCCATTCCAGATTTCAATAGGAGTTTTAAGTCCTATAGCACTAGAGGGTGTTCTATTGATAAGAAAACAAGCTGTATTGATAGCTTCTCCCCAAAAACTTCTGTTAAGACCAGCATTAGACAATAGACATCTTGTTCTTTCTAGGAGTGTTCTGTTCATTCTTTCAACAACTCCATTTTGCTGAGGAGTGTTCCTAACAGTAAGCTGTCTAGCAATCCCTTCATCTCTGCAGAATTTGTTAAATTATGTTGAGCAAAACTCCAAGCCATTATCAGTTCTGATTCTTTTAACTTTCCTTTTAGTTTGTTTTTCAATCAGTACTTTCCATTCTTTGAAGCATTTGAAAGCTTGACTCTTTTGACTCATGATGTAGAACCATGTCATTCTTGAGTAGTCATCAATTATGGACAAAAAATACCTTCCACCTCCTAGAGAAGGTACTCTTGCAGGCCCCCAACAGTCAGCATGAATATAATCAAGAGTTCCTTTGGTGGTGTGCATTGCTTTAGGAAATTTAATCCTATGTTGCTTGCCGAAAACACAGTGCTCACAGAATTTCAATTCATCCAGTTTCTGATTTTCCAACAACTGCTGTTTTTGAAGTATCATCATACCTTTTTCACTCATATGACCTAGCCTCATGTGCCACAATTGAGTTAAGTCAGGTATGCTCTTATTGGATCTTGATGCAACAGCTACTAGACCATCCTCAACACATGTTGCACCTTGAAGTATATAGAGATTACCCCTCTTTATACCCTTCATCACCATTGTAGAGCCTTTCTGAATTTTCATGACCCCATTTTCAGTGTTGCATTTGAACCCCTTTCCATCCATAATACCTATGGAGATTAGATTCTTCTTCAGCTCTGGAACATGCCTAACTTCAGTGAGTGTTCGGATAATTCCATCATGCATCTTGATTTTTATTGTGTCAATTCCAACTGTCTTGCATGATACATCATTTCCCATGAAGACATTTCCACCCGATTTCTCTTCATAGGTGTCAAACAAGGTTTTGTTAGGACACATATGAAAGGAACAGCCAGAGTCTAATATCCACTGATTTTCAAAATGTTGGTGATGATCAGCAACTGAGAGAACAAGTTCATTTTCAGATGTGGAACCTTCCTTGGCAACGGCAGTAGATGGTTTGCCCTTTTTCTTAGGACAATCTTTCTTCCAATGACCTGGCTCCTTGCAGTAATTACAGATATCCTTTGGATTGACATGAGTCTTCTTCTTTTCTTTAAACACCTTTTTCTTGATGTTCTTGTTAGAGTTAGAGACAACAAGACCAGATCCATTTGATTCTTCAGAATTTCCAGGTGCTTTAGATCGAAGTTCCCTTGAGTATAAGCTGGATTTCACCTCCTCCATGGTGACACATTCCTTACCAACACTAAGAGAATTGACAAAGCTCTCATATGATGGTGGTAAAGAGGCTAACAGAATCATGGCAGCATCTTCATCCTCTATCTTAACATTTATATCTCTTAATTCTATCAAAATAGAATTCAATTCATCAAGATGATCTTTAAGAGATGTACCTTCTTTCATGTGTAAACCGAAAAGACGCCTCTTCAAGAAGAGTTTATTGCAGATTGACTTAGTCATATACAGCTTTTCCAACTTGAGCCATAAGCCACTTGCAGTTTCTTCATTTGCAACTTCATATAAAACTTCATCAGACAAGGAAAGCAAGATTAGTGAGTGAGCCTTTTCTTCTTGTTCTGCAAGTTCTTCAGTCTTTGAAATAGAGGCCTTTTCTTTTGATTCAGAAGCCACTTCTTTCTTTACAGATGCAGAAGCAACAACAGCCCAAACACGTTGTTCCTTCAACAAAGCACGCATCTTGATGCGCCACAGATTGAAGCTGTTCTTTCCATTGAATTTCTCAATCCTGATTGTGTTTGACATGATTTCTTGAATGTTCTTGATCACAAAGAAGCTGCGAAAGAACCAGAAACAAGACTCCCACAGCTTGATCTTCGTATTCAGACGAGAATCTTGAATTCCCTTGATCGCAACTTGAGCTCTTGATACCAGTTTGTTATGGAAGTGATGAAGAACAAGCAAGAGCAGTAACAAAAATTACAGCAGACCAGAAATGTCATACACACCAATTGCAGCAGAATTGAAAGAAAAGAAAAGATAAGAAAGAACACACACAGAATTACGTGGTTCACCTTGAGAAAGGCTACATCCACAGGAGGGAAAAACAGAGAGCCTTTTATTCTGGTTGCAGTATACAAGTGAAAGCTTATCCTTTTTAAAATACAGGGCATCCTTGCCTTATATAGGCAGAGGACAAAACAGAAAAATATAACAGAATAGACTTCCATATAGATTTTAGGTCACAGCCCAACATTATTAAAAAAAACAGACAAAAAAGATAGCAGAAAATGCACCTCATCATCAATTCAAAGACACCCCATTTAATATTTGGAATCACTATATTTTTGGGTTCCCTCTCCTGCACCACACATCATAAGACGTTTATATGGAATTATGGATATTTACGGCTTAAATTCCAAAGACATTAGTCCTATTTTAATTGCAAAGTGATTGTTAAGCGTTCAAATTTCCCATAATGTCTGCGGATCAGTTGAAAGATACCAGAAGAATGGACCAGCAATCACAGTAGTTTCTATATGAATATTTACAAAGGAGAGGTAGCTACAGGCTTACAGCTAATTTACTACATTTTATACATGGAATAATTGTTGAGAAAGAAAGGGCGAACAATTTTAATTGGGAGACCATGTCACAATAAATAAGATGACCTGAAAACAGAGTTACGCTACAATATTAATCAACACTTACCCTATAATGGCCATCAAACATTGCCCGAAATACATCTGAAAAAAGTAAACAATCTCTATGGGCATAAAAACTTCTACCTGGAGAAAGAAAACAAGGTAATTAGTACATATATCAAAATCAGAATACATACAAACTAACCTAAAATAATAGCAAACAGAAAATTTTAGCAGTAGATGATCCTCCACCTTCAACCAGGAATCTGACATCAGAAAGTTTGGCATTGTTTACATATTCCTCACCCAAGTACATCTACAGCAAATGCAACCAACAATCAATATTACCGTGAACAAAAAAAAAATCTCAGCTTTCCATTTACATATATGGACAGCAAAAGATCTGCAATTCAATTTCAAAGACAAAGTATTATACTAATTTAAATAACGCAAATAATGATAACATAGAACAAGCAGTTCAATAAATAAGGGAAACAAATAAAAAAAAACAAACATGACAAGCCCACACATAAAGAGTAAAGGTACCTGGGGATTTGGAAATTGAGAACTCACTTTGGCAGCCAATTTGCAAAGCGCTGCTGAAGCATCACCCTTCTGCTTTATGCTTGGAGATTCAAGAATATCCAGCAACAATTCTAATCCTGAATATTTAGCAGCATATTGATCGAAAATACTTTTGAAGTACCATGAGTGAAAAATTACAAAAATGTACAAATCATTTATTACCGTTATTGTCAAAGAATATGGTTTTACAATCACGAGGAGAACATAAATAAGCAAGAGCAATAGCTACACGTATTTGTAGCCCTTTTTCTGCATAGCACATAAGATGGATTAGACGTTTCAATACCTGCCAAAGAATAGATATGAAAATCATATATCCAATAATGTAAAAAAAAAATTATAAAATACAGCTTTAATAGATTATTATTCTCATCTATGAAGAAAACTCACTTGCCCTTGCATCTTCTCCTCTAATCTTTTTAATGTGGTTTCTATACACTGTTTAGTAGACTGCAAGTTAAACCACAATCACAAGGAAACCCACTTTAATAAATTGGTGAGAGAAAGGTGTTCTGTTAGTGACCATTAATAACAACTAAATTATCATTAAGAAGAAATTAATCGCAACTATAAATTATCATCGAGAAGAAATGCAAGTATGTTAAAAATAAATTCTGTTACTTTAATTACAAAGAGTAAACGAACATACTTGATATTTGAAATGTCCATCCTTCAGTTTTTGAAAACCACCAGCCTCGATAAAATCCGAAAGCTGTTACATCAGTGGCAGCATATAACATCATCACTGCACATCAATGATTTCTAAAGGGCAACATACAATGTTGGCCAAGTAAAGAACAAGGAAATTAACTTCACCTCATTATCAGCAAGACCATAGAGAGATAAAACAGCTCGATGTTGGAGTGCAGCCTTGTTTGAGTCAAGCATAGTGAGCAAAGGCTCTATACCTCCGTTATGAGCAATAATAGCTTGATTATGTGATTCCTAATATATGCAAAAAAGGAAGGAAAAATGATGAGAGCAAAAACCAACATATATATAATTACCAAAACAAGAGAGCATATTTTTTTGCACCAAAACAAGTGAGCCCTAACACAACTATAAAGTTGAGCGTTGGTGACCGATTGGTCATGGGTTCGAATCCAGAAACAACCTCTCTGCATATGCAAGGCTAAGGCTCTCTACAATGACCCTCTCCCATACCTTCACTTAGTGAGACGGGTATGTTAGTTCTATTTGTTTCCATTTGCATATAAATTAAGAAAAATCCATCCAATATGAGTTAGGTTTAAGAAAGGCGATCCCAAATACAGCAAAAAAATACTTAGGGTAGACAATAGTGTTAGAAAAATTCTTAAGGAGGCAATGCCTACCATGGAATCCCCCCAATCAACATTAACCATATGCAAGATTGTATGGCTATATTAGGCCTGTTTGTTTAAGCTTATTTCTTATATATAAAAAAAAAAAAAGGTTTTAAAGGCACCTTTTTTAAAAAAACTTTTCTTAAGTTTAAACTTTAAGCAAACTGTCCCATTATAAGCACACATCTATAAGGATGGCAAAAAACAAGAGATTATTTGAGAATCCTAGATCAAGTTGATCAGTTACTGCTATGATAATTAAAAGAATCAATTCCAAAACTTCAATTTTGTATTTCTTATAAGCATACGGCCAACTGTTTGTTGCTAGTAAGTAGTAATAATCACCGGTGCCAAACTCCCAAGTGCAAAAACCGACATTTCCCCATGACGATATGAAAACTTAAGCATGTCAACTAATTGTGGAATAACCCCTCTTTGGATAATATGAACCTGCATGAACAACAAACCATAAAAGTCAATAAGAGGATTTCATAACTCACAGATTTATCATATTAAAAGTTTGCAACACAGCTTAATCCACCTTGCAATCTGAATCTGTTGCAGCAAATATACCAATTAAACGGGCTGCTTGCTCTTTGCTCCTCCAACAGCCAGAACAATCATTGAAATTATGAACTTGCAAAGATTACTTGAGGGACAGAAGTACTAAATTACTAATATGAGAGTAGTAGCTGACTTTCAGCAAACAGCTATAATGTTCAATAAACATCATTCTTCTATGGATTGCTTAGAGTTAAAAACCAACAATGTTAACTTAATTGGATAAAAAGATTAGATTTATGCATTTTAAAAAAAAATTAAGGACTAAATTGAATTTTTTAAAAATTTGAAAATCAAATTAAATCAATTAAAATAATTTGAGAACTAAATTGATAATTAAGTATTTTATTTACAACATTATTTTTTAAAATAAAGGCTAAAATTTGGGACTGTTAACCCCCAAAAAAATTATGTTTGATTATTATATTTTTATAAATTTAAATATGTTTTTAGTTTTTCAAATATGATTTATATTATTTTTCGTCCTTTAAATATTTATTTTCTTCTTTCAGTCCCTACAAGCATACAAAGTTAACTTGGACGCTGACGTGTCTGAGAGAATCCTAGTTAGGTTGTGCAAGGTTGTTTCAGTTAGTTGAGCTTGATATTTGTGTATTTGGACATTATTTTTTGTTGAAAAGGGTGCGATGGATCTGGGGTGGCTGTTAGGGGGTTTCCCATGTCGTCTTCACACAGTGGCACATTTCATAGAGGCGATGTGTCACGCTTCGATGCTTCAAGGACGTTCGTTTTCATCTACTAGGAAATGTTTGTGTTGGTGTAGACTTCCTTCCCCTAAAATGATGCATCGAAAATTTGTCATTCTTTACATATCAAATAATCCTTTTGAACATTAAAAATAGTAAAATATTTAGTAAAATTGACTGATAAAAAAATTAAATACCATTTTTATTAAATATAATACTTCATTATTAACTAAAAACTTAAGAGACAAAATAGTCTATATTTATATATTTATTATTTTAGTGTTTTGAATTTTTTATTTTAAAAAAATGTTTTATAAGATTTTTTTAAAATTACTATAAATAAATAAAAAAATAAAGACCCTTTTATAAAAAATAAAAATGATAAAAACTTATTTTTTTTAAATTGATTTACAAAATTAATATTTTTATATTTAAAATTTAAAAAATATTATAAATCTGTTTCAGAATAATTCTAGAAATTATTAAAAATATATTTGTAAATTTTAAATATTTTATCATGCATAAGGATTTTTTAAAATAAAATTTTACAAAAAAAAAATAAAAAGTGGTACAACCGGTAAGAAAAGATGATATGAACTATTAAAAAATGATTTTTCATTTTACGTCGCAAATGCTGTAAACTTAACTATTGAAAAAATATTTTTTTGATTTTGACAGAAACAGAATTTTTCATGAGGTTAATTCAACCCTACAAAATCAGCTTGCAAGGTGAAGATTACTCTCCACTTATATAGTTTATCTTGACATTATCTTCATTCGATATGAGATTTTAACATGTCCCATTTTTTCTTATGGCTTTTTACCCATGCAAAACTTTCAACATACCTCTCTAGTTAGGTGTGACTACAAATTTTCTACAATATCTATTTTCTGACCTTTGAGACGTTAGTTGGCTTCAAATCCTTGAATAGAGTCTTATCATATGTCATGTGGTTCGTACAACCACTATCAATCAATCAACTTTCACTTGATTCACTACTCAAGAAGCATGTGGCTACAAACAGTTGATCCTCCTCGTCTTGATTAGCAATCTGAGCTCCCTCATCATGGTGATTTTTGTTGGGGCAGATCACCGCTTCATGCCCTATCTGGTTGCACTTGTTACATTTTGCATCTGGTCTCCTCCAACATCTGAAAGGTGCATGACCTTTTTTGCCACAATGCTGACAAGGTGGATAATTTTTCTTTTTATCCTTACCTTTGTTTTGGTTGTTTGCACTATTTTCGCTGCTTGCTGGCTGATTCTTCTTGAAAAAATTCTTTTTGCTTTCATCAACTTCATGATGTTTGGCGGGCAAAGCACCTTCGACAACACGATCTTGCCTCATCAACCTTCGCTGCTCTTGGGCTTGCAGGGCATGTAGCACTTCTGCTAATGTGATTTTCAACAGATCATTTGTGTTCTCCAATGAAGCTATAGATGCTTCATACCTCTCCGACACCGTTACCATAATTTTCTCTACAATTTTCGAATCAGCAAAATCACTTCCCAACAACTTTATCTTGTTGGCAATACCCAACAATTTGTTTGAGTATTCTTTGATTGTCTCTGACTCTTCCATCCTTTGAAGCTCAAATTCCCTCCTTAAATTTAGTACTTGCATGCTTCGTATTCTATCATCTCCAGCGTATTCCTCTTTCAGATAATCCCAAATTGCTTTAGGTGATTTAAGAGTCATGATTCTGGTGAATATCATTAGTGAAACACCAGTGAACAAACATGACCTCGCCTTTGCATTCTTCATCTTTCTTTCCTTGTGATTTTTAATTTGGGTCATGGTGGGATTTTCAGGCAACAGATATATTTCATAATCCTCTTCCACAGCATCCCACAAATCCAAAGACTCCATGTAGGATTGCATTTTCACTTCCCATATATCATAATTCTCTCCATCAAAGATTGGAAGAGTTATGTGGGAAAAACTTGCTTCACCTTCCATGGTACAAGTCCCGTAAGAATAAGGTTCTCGATACCCATTGTTGGTTTTGTGGAGGAAATTATAAAAAAACAAAGGAGAAAAGAGAGACAATACGTATGCAAAGGAAATAAAATTATTCTATTCTAATTCAAATTGTTCTCGGCAGCGATACAATATATAGCAAAAGATAAACTAATTAGATAACAAGATATTAACAAAACAGAATATTAAAACTAACTTGCTCCTTAAAGATAGGAACCACTTATTGATTAGGCTAATTCATTAAAACTGACTTACTCCTAAAATATAAGAAATCAACTTATTTACTAAATCCTATTTTAAAAAATGAAAAATAAAATATTATGCAGTTACAAAAGTATATTTTCAACAAGTTCGGATAACTGATGCTTTGTTGGCCCATCGAATTTAGGGGTTAAGGAAGACTCAAGTAATATAATTAAATGGTTCAAGTCATCCTTTCTACTTTGGTGTACTTGACATATTAGGGATTCCCATTAAGGAGGAAGGGGAAAGGGAAGGGGAAGGGGAAGGGAAATTCCATGAGAGTTGAACCCCTTACTATAAACTTCCAACTAAGAGAGCAAATAGTAATATTGCCGTTAATTTTCATACATTTTCTTTCACATTCTCTGTTATATAGGAATGATGCTGAGCTGCTTGAAGATATCATTGATCATGTGTTGAAGAGGTTGAATAAGAAACCAATTAATAACTCAAAAGGACTTCTTGGAATTGACAAACCGATTGCAGATTTAGAATCATTGTTACGTCAAGAGTCAAAAGATGTACGCGTTATTGGAATTTGGGGTATGCATGGTATCGGCAAGACAACTATTGTAGAAGAATTATTTAACAAACAATGTTTTGAGTATGAAAGTTGTTGTTTTTTGGCAAAGGTAAACGAAGAATTAGAAAGGCATGGCGTAATTTGTGTAAAAGAAAAACTTCTTTCTACACTATTAACAGAAGATGTGAAAATTAACACAACAAATGGGTTACCCAATGATATTTTGAGAAGGATTGGTCGTATGAAGATTTTTATTGTTCTTGATGATGTAAATGATTATGATCAAGTAGAAAAATTAGTTGGAACTCTTGATTGGCTTGGATCAGGTAGTAGAATAATTATAACAGCCAGAGACAGGCAAATTCTTCACAACAAAGTTGATGATATATATGAGATTGGTAGTTTGAGTATTGATGAAGCAGGTGAACTCTTTTGTCTGAATGCCTTTAACCAAAGTCCTCTTGGAGAGGAGTACTGGGACTACTTGCTCCTCTCATATTGGATGGTCGATTATGCCAAAGGTGTTCCCTTAGTTCTTAAAGTTTTAGGTCAACTTCTTCGTGGAAAGGATAAGGAAGTATGGAAAAGTCAGCTGGACAAACTTCAAAAAATGCCAAACTAAAAAGTTCATGACATAATGAAACCAAGTTATTATGATCTAGATCGCAAAGAGAAAAATATTTTCTTAGATATTGCATGTTTCTTCAATGGATTGAATTTAAAAGTGGACTACCTAAACCTTTTATTAAGGGATCATGAAAATGATAATTCAGTAGCTATTGGGTTAGAAAGGCTGAAAGATAAATCTCTTATAACTATTTCTGAGGATAATACTGTATCTATGCACAATATTGTACAAGAAATGGGTCGAGAGATTGCTCATGAGGAGTCTAGTGAAGATCTTGGAAGTCGAAGCAGATTGTCGGATGCTGATGAGACTTATGAAGTACTGAACAGTAACAAGGTAGGAGTATAAATATGTGACATCCTTGAGATAATTTTTGACTTTTTGTTCGCAGAAAATTCTGCATTTACGGCCTAAAGTATTCTTTTTCTTATTGTTTTTTGGTAGGGAACAAGCGCCATTAGAAGTATAAGCATAGACTTGTCAAAAATTAGGAAGCTGAAGTTAGGCCCTCGCATATTTTCCAAGATGAGCAACCTACAATTTTTGGATTTTCATGGCAAATATAATCGAGATGACATGGATTTTCTTCCAGAAGGGCTTGAATATCTGCCAAGTAATATTAGATATCTTCGTTGGAAGCAATGCCCTCTAAGATCCCTGCCAGAAAAATTTTCAGCAAAGGATCTTGTTATATTGGACCTGTCAGATAGCTGTGTGCAAAAACTTTGGGATGGAATGCAGGTAAACTAAATAAGTGTATTGTTCATAGAATTTATCTATAACTTCTACAATTTAGAACGCCATTCTCACTGTTCATAGAATTTATTATACACTTACTTTCTCGTCTTTCACTGTATTGTTCTTTCTCTTTTTTTTTCAGTTCTCATAATATCATTTGTAACATTTATCACTTTATTTCTCTTCTTTTATTTTGCTCTCTATCTCAATCTTTTCACACAAACACCCCATGTTTTTCCGTTATAGTTTATCTCCTGATACTAGGAATACAAAATTATCTTCATGGGCTCATGTGTGATGTCTTCATTTGTTTTTGTTTTGTTACAGAATCTGGTGAATTTAAAAGAAGTCAGACTCTATAGGTGCCAATTCATGGAGGAGCTACCAGACTTTACAAAGGCAACAAATCTTGAAGTACTGAATCTCAGTCATTGTGGTTTGAGTAGTGTTCATTCCTCTATTTTCTCTCTCAAAAAGCTTGAGAAATTGGAAATAACTTACTGTTTCAACCTTACAAGGCTCACAAGTGATCATATCCATTTAAGCTCCCTTCGTTATCTGAACCTTGAATTGTGTCATGGCCTAAAGGAACCCTCAGTTACATCAGAGAATATGATAGAACTAAATATGCGAGGCAGCTTTGGACTCAAAGCGTTGCCCTCATCTTTTGGACGTCAAAGCAAGCTAGAAATCCTAGTTATATATTTCAGTACCATTCAGAGTTTGCCTTCATCCATAAAAGACTGTACTAGAGTGCGATGTCTAGACCTTCGTCATTGTGACTTTCTTCAAACTATACCAGAGAGTTGTTTTTAGAAAGATACGAAGGGTTAAAAGATAAAGGATCTCAGTGTATTTTGTAACTGCAGAAGAAAGGCTGTTTTATTAATCTGGAAAGTAGAGTACCTTTTACAAAGAGATGCTAAAATATATAGATAAAACTCCTATGGGTTGTTGCCTAAAAAATAGAAGATAAATTTAAAAATAGCATAACATCATATCTGCAGCATAACAGCATATCCTAGCAACAATTTAAAAAATCTGTTTCAAGAGTCAAACAGTTAACACTCCTCCTTGACTCTGGAACAGTATACACCAAGCCTCTGCCTCAAGAATTCATATCTATCTTTAGGAAGCGCCTTTGTTAGGATATTAGCGCTTTGTTCTTTTGTTGTGCAGTAAATTAATTTCACTTCTCCTTCCTTCTGTGCCTCCCTGAGAAAACAGAGCTTTATCTTGAAGTGTTTTGTTTTGCCATGAAACATTGAATTATTTGAAATTGAAATTACAGCTTGATTATCCACAAATATCTGCGTACTATCCTGTTGTTTCATATGCAAATCAGTCATAAGCTTTCTGATCCAGAGAGCTTGATTTACAGCAGCAGTTGCAGCAACATATTCTGCTTCTGCTGTGGATTGAGCTATTACTTCCTGTTTCTTTGAATACCATGAAAAAATTCCAGAACCAAAGCTAAAAAGATAACCTGAAATACTTCTCATATCATCAGCACATCCAGCCCAATCATTATCAGAATAACCATGAAGTCTAAAGTTTTTAACATAATGGTATCTTATTCCAAAATCAACTGTGCCCTTAACATATCTAAGAACTCTTTTAGCTGCCTGAAGATGAATTTTACTAGCACAGTTCATGTATCTTGATAACAAGCTTACTGCATGCAAGATGTCGGGCCTTGACACACTTAAATACATTAGGCAACCTATAAGGCTCCTATACAGCTTTTCATCCACTTTTTCAGTTCCATCTTCTTTGCAAAACTTCTCCTTTTGATTCATTGGAGTTGCAGTTGGTTTGCATCCTTCCATGTTGAATTTCTTGAGAATTTCATTTGCATATTTTTCCTGGCAAAGAAATATTTCATTCTGTTTTTGATACACCTGCATACCGAGAAAGAATATCATTCTTCCAAGGTCTGTCATTTCAAAAGCATCTTTCATTTCTTCCTTGAACTTGTCAATATGCTCCCCGCTGCTTCCCGAAACCAATAGATCATCAACATATAGAGATACTACAAGTATTTCACCATCAGTCTTCTTCACATATAAAGTAGATTCACTTAAACCTTTCTTGAAGCCTAAGTTCACCAAGTGTGCATCAATTCTGCTATACCATGACCGCGGTGCCTGTTTTAAACCATACAAAGCTTTCCTTAATCGATATACTTTCTCCTCCTGCCCTTGAACAAAAAACCCTTCAGGTTGCTCAACGAAAATTTCTTCCTCCAAATATCCATTTAAGAAGGCTGATTTCACATCCATTTGATGTATAATCCAACTTTTTTGTGCAGCAAGAGACATCAACATTCTTATGGTTTCTAGCCTGGCAACTGGGGCAAAAGTCTCTGAAAAATCAACACAAAACACTTGAACATATCCTTTAACCACAAGCCTTGCCTTGTATTTGTTTACAGAACCATCCGGATTGAGCTTGGTTCTATAAACCCACTTGACACCAATCGCTTTCTTGTGGTTAGGTCTGTCCACCAGCTCCCATGTTTTATTTTTTTCAATCATTGTAAGCTCTTCTTTAATTTCATTTATCCATTTCTGATCAGCTGTAGCTTCTTCATATCCCTCAGGCTCCATCACAGCAACATTACACCTTTGGTAGATGTCTGAAAGTGATCTGGTTCCTCTGATGGGTTCTTCATCAACATCTTCATTCTCCTCCTGAAACTCAGACCTCTTATCATTTTTCCAGTCCCAACTATCTAACTCTAGAAATTTGACATCCCTGCTGACGATTACTTTGTTGCTCTGTGGTAGGTAGATTCTGTAGGCCTTTGAAGTTGAGTTATAACCTACAAAAATTGCAGGTTCTGCTTTCTTGTCAAGCTTGTCTCTCTTTACTTGAGGTATGTAAGAGAAACATAGGCAGCCAAATGTCTTCAAATTTGTTAGCTTTGGTTTGTAGTCGTGCCATGCTTCAAATGGAGTCTTTTTCTGCAAAGCTTTTGTTGGCAACCTATTCAGCAAAAAAACTGTTGTGCGTGCAGTCTCTGCCCAAAATTCCTTTGGTAGCCCTTTGTTATGAAGTAAGCACCTTGTCATCTCCATAATTGTTCGGTTTTTCCTCTCGACAACACCA
>NW_024464658.1:218261-220004 GCF_000004515.6 Glycine max | reverse complement strand
ACTTTGATCATTGCTATGTTGTTTGCATCTGTAATCACATAGTTTTGGTCCTCAAACAGCACCTTATATCCTTTCTCCAGCAGTTGAGTAACACTTAAAAGGTTTTGATTAATTTCAGGGACATATAATACATCAGAAATTAATTTCAAACATGAGTGGCCTTCAATTGCAACCGTTCCCTTGCCTTTTACTGCAATGAGTGCTCCATTTCCAATTCTAACTTTGGAAATAGTTGTCTCATCCAATTCTTTGAAAAGCTCACGATCATAAGTCATGTGGTTTTTGCAACCACTGTCTATAAGCCAACTCTCCGTAGTGGTGTTGGTTGCAAAGCATGATGCTACAAACAGTTGCTCCTCCATAGGCTGATCTTCAGCAGCCTTGCCTTCTCCTTGTTGTTGTTGTTGACTCTTGCATATTCTTTCCACATGTCCTAATTGACCACACTTGTGGCATTTTATGTCTGGCCTCCACCAGCACTTGTTGTGTGAGTGATTATTTTTTTTTTGCAATAAGGACAAGGTGAAAAGACACGTGTATTGTTGTTTTGGCCATTTTTGTTGTTGCTCTGCTTCTTCTTGTTATTTTTGCCTCCTTTGTAATTCTATGATTTGGCCTAAAAGGCACCCTCAACATACCCTTCTTGCCTCATAAGCCTCCTTTGTTCTTGTGCTTGTAGTGCATTCAACAATTCTGCCAATGTAATGCTTGACAAATCCCTTGAATTCTCCAGAGATGCAATTGTGGCTTCAAACTTTTCAGGTATTGTGACTAGAATTTTTTGAACAATTCTAGCATCTGAAAATTCAGTACCTAGGAGCCTTACATTATTGACTATGCCAAGAAGCCTGTCAGAGTATTCCTTAATCGTTTTTTATTCCTTCATTCTCTGCATCTCAAATTCTCGGATAAAATTCAACAACTGCATGCCTTTAACCTTTTCATTTCCTTCATACTCTTGTTTCAAAAAATCCCAAATTCTGGCTAGAATGGTGGATGAAACTGCTGCAAGCAAAGTTGCTTTTGGTTTTGACTTTCTCTGCTTCCTTTCTTTGTGATTTTTGATTTGAGCAACCATTGGATTGTCCGGCAAGGGTTCGACTTCGTACACATCTTCAACAGCTTCCCACAAATCACCTACGTCGAGATAGGCTTCCATTCTAAAAGCCCAGAGATGATAACTTTTACCATCAAACAGCGGAAGTGTAAGTGGAATGGATGAACCTTCTGGATTCATTCTGACCAGGTTATGTGTGTTTGTGTTTTGAATGTGTATGGGCTCTCTCAAACTCTCAGATCCCTCAGAATAAGGCTCAGGATACCAATTTGTTGTTTTTAGAAAGATACAAAGGGTTAAAAGATAAAGGAACTCAGTGTATTTTGTAACTGCAAAAAAAAGGCTATTTTATTGATCTGGAAAGCAGAGTACCTTTTACAAAGAGATGCTAAAATATATAGATAAAACTCCTATGGGTTGTTGCCTAAAAAATAGCATAACAGCATATCCTAGCAACAATTTAAAAAATCTGTTTCAAGAGTCAAACAGTTAACACAGAGCTTCCCCCATCGCTTGAAACTCTACTTGCTAATGAATGCAGATATCTAAGGACTGTATTGTTTCCTTCAACAGCAGTTGACAATTGAAAGAACTAGGAAAGATAGAGTTTTGGACTGCTTTATCGTCTCGACGCCCATAGGCAACAGAAGCTGACTCCGTCGTGGGCATCTTGGCGCCCCTTTGCA
>NW_024464658.1:217197-217998 GCF_000004515.6 Glycine max | reverse complement strand
GATACTTTACATTACTATCAGTGATTGTGAGGGTGAAGGCGAAAAAGGCAGCACGAAAATGCACATGAACAAGTCAGACTCAACAAAATCAGATCATGTGTGTGTGATGTACGACCAGCGATGCTCTCACTACCTAAATAGCATGGCCAAAAATATGAAAAGGTTTAAAATCAATGTTACGGCAAAGACAGGACCCATTAGTTTCAGTTGTGAAGAAGAGGAGGTGTTAAAAGGGTTTGGAGTCAACCTAATAAACACCTCAACACATCACAATTTCATTCAAGAAATGGAATTCTTCGATTAAATGAACAAATGAAATTTTGTGGTGCTTCTTATCATCCTATGTGCTTCCTTTATGCAGTTAAGGATATATAATGTTGGAAATTTTTCAAGAGGAAATAAGAAAACAATACTTGCTTAACAGAGAACAAAAGCATATATTGAAGGAGAAGATGGAAAAACTTATCTTTTAAAATAGAAACAATACAATTTATAGAGCTTGAAGAATAACTACCCACTAACAGCATGTTCCTAAAAATAAGCCATGAACGCAAACAGAGATAACAAAGAACCTAAAACTTCCTAACTGACACCTTAAGACTAGGAAAACAATAACAAATAAAAATAACATAATCAGAATGTGGACATGTTTCAGTCCTAAAGCATGTTCTTAACACTCCTCCTTGCTTTAGGAGCTACAAACTCCAATTTTTTCCTTAGAAACTCGAACCTACTAACTGGGAGTGGCTTTGTAAGCAAATCTGCCAGCTGATTTTCAGACTTGCAATAAACCAAAGTCAC